>NC_139219.1:268193368-268428368 GCF_055691185.1 Crinia signifera | reverse complement strand
GTAATTTTGCCCTATCGTACGCCAACGCATTCATGATGTTAGTGGAACAGGAACTATTTTTTTCTAATCCCGATGTATCGCGTAATATTTTTTTCTATAAGCGATACATCGATGACCTGTTTATGATTTGGTCAGGGCCACGTGATGAGTTTGTTGCTGTCATCGAAGATAACAACAGATCATCGAGCCCAGTGAAGTTGACATACTCAGTCGATACTGAGAGTGTTAACTTTCTTGATGTCACATTGACTTTTCGTGATGGGATTGTTGAAACATCACTCTTCACTAAGCCTACGGACCGCAACACGGTATTACATGCCACCAGTTGCCATCCGAGGTCCACTAAGTACAGTCTGCCGTACTCACAATTTTTACGCCCAAGGCTTATTTGTAGCACTGATGTGCTGGCAGAAGAAGCGATTGATCGCATGTTTCTCAAATTTAGTGAAAGTGCTTCTCTGCTACATGATGCTAAAATTAGAGCCATGTTGCAGACCAGAGCTTCCTTATTGGTATACCGTGACAAGAAGGAGGTTGGTGACCGATTACCATGGGTTAATCCTTTTAGTACAAGTAGTACTGGCATCAAGAGGACTGTAAAAAACTGTGGTCCCTAGTACAAATGGATCAGTCCCTTAATTTGACCAACACCATGATTATGCCCGCTTACACTCGTGGCAGGAGTGTGAGGGACATAGTCATGAAGACTGATGTTGGCAGACTACAACAGCAAGGGAGTGAGTCCCTTTTAAGGGCTAGACCTGGTTGTTTTAAATGCCTAAATTGTATCACCTGCAGGTCTTTAATTACTGGTGAGACCTTTTGCCACCCATCTAGTGGTAAACGATATGCCATTAGGCATAGGGTAACATGTACCACTAAGTTCATCGTGTATATGATAACCTGTCCATGTTCCCTTAGCTATATAGGCAAAACTGAACGCACACTACGAGAGCGTATGGCTGGGCACAGGCACTCTATCAAAGTGGCGTTGGAGAAGGGTGTCAGTGACCAGCCAGTAGCCCGACATTTCTATGAAGCGCATCATACCATTCCCATGCTTAGATATATGGTCATTGACCATATTCCAGAATCTATTCGCAGGGGTAATAGGTCACAGAAATTGCTGCAGTGCGAGGCCCAATGGATACAACGCCTGGGCACACTAGCTCCAAGGGGACTTAATGAATTTAGAGGCTTGCATTGTTTTCTATGAGTATTTTCCCTACAGCGCAGTACTTAGCTCATATTTCTATTGATGTTTGAGTTATACATATGTATAGTGGTCCTCTTTTCCATTTCAGTGTTGTTTTCAAGGTACATATTTTCATGCAATTGCCGATACTTACAGCACTAAAGTTATGTCTAATTTTTCTTGAACCAATGTCATGCTGCCATCTGTTTGTGTAATGCACATCGCTTTTTATTCTATTTCTAGGTCCATGTTGTTTATTGTGTATTTGTATTGTGTAGCACCTGCATATTGAATATTGTAATCGTATGTACTGTTATGCTGGGCGTGACGGCACGATTGCTGACATTGCTCTGGCTTTGTTTTTGTTTGCACGATTGCCTTGGTAACCGGACGCAGCCTAGAGCAGGGGTGTCAAACTCAAATTCATCGGGGGCCGCATCAGCAGTTTGGTCACCCTCAAAGGGCCGGTTGTCACTCCACGGGGGGCGGCGATAGGCAATGCGGCGGCGACAGGGGTGGAGGGGGGGACAGCTGCTCCAACTTCCGCCCTCCAGTGGCCGGCGCCCTAGGCAAATGCCTAAGGCTGCCTAGAGGTGGCGCCGGCCCTGTTTGCCCCCCCTTAACCCCCCTTAACTAGTCAGCTCAAGCTGAGGATTTCTGGGGAAATGGAGACCCTCCCTCCAATAAAGGTCTCCATCCCATCCATGTCAACCAAGGTCTGACTCTGAAGTGAATCCCAAAACTATCACATGGTGGCTTGGTGGGCTGCTGGTGGCATATTAAAATAAGTATATTTAATGTACTTATTTAATAAATAAGTATATGAAATATACTTATTTCATATACCAGCAATACAGCCCACCAAGCCACCATGTGACAAGACTCTGTGCTGCAGCTTGCAGCAGGTGTGTCACACCATAGCCAGCATCATACATATATTATTTGGAGTGAGAGCCACTGCTGCACTTACTTCAATGCTGTGTGGCAGCAGGCTCTGCAAAAGGTGCTGATCCCCCCTCCGTCGCGCGCCAGGGCAGGCCAGCCGTCACCGCACAAACACCCCACGCTCAGGCTTTGCTCCTTTGCCTGAGCGTACTGCGCAGGGTGCACGGCATGACGTTATCACGCACGTCGCCGGGCAGCGCACTGAACTCCTGGGAACGCTCTGCGCTAGCGTTCTCAGAAGGCAGCCGGCTTTACAGACTGGCAGCGGCAGCGCGGGCCAGTAGACTTGGTCTGGCGGGCCGGATTCGGCCCGCGGGCCTTGGGTTTGACACCTATGGCCTAGAGCAATCACAGACGGTAACCAGATGAAGCGTGATGACGCGGCTGTCTGTGTAAGCCGTCTTGTGATCCGGTCTGTGTTCCTATGGTGACAGGCAGCATGCAGTGGCGGAACCATGGTAACGAGAGCTTGTTTGGGCGCCGTGTCACAGTGCTGCAGCTGAAGTGGTGACATGCCTTTTGGCGTGACACACGGAGGCGTGGCGGCCTGCTCAGCGGCGAGAAAACATGCCTGACACTATTGGTGCAGACCTCACCTGGGTATGTATAAATATGGTTATTTGTGCACTGTTGTTTATATATCCTGATGAAGAACCATCAATAAAAGGTTTGAAACGTTGATAAAGTACTACGACTGCCTTGAGAATTTATTTGGGTGAGTGCTGCCGTCTGGAAGTATATATATATATATATATATATATATATATATATATATATATATATATATATATATATATATATATATATATATAATATATATATATATATATATATATATATATATATATATATAATGTGTGTGTGTCTTGAAAACAGTTAATAAACTAAAACATTGTCAGATGGAGTAGTCATCTCTTTATTTGACCTGTTTTGTTAGTCCGAGTGCCGCACTTCTACTTTGGCTATATATATGCCATTGCACTCTTTGGCTGGACGGAGTGTGCATATATATCGTCCGATGCTCTCGGTGCTGGTGATACATGGTCAAGACTGCAGCCCAAAGTCTGCAGCTGCCGCTGGAAGGTAAGTATATCTGCAGCTTCTATTTTCACTCTTTTCTGTGCCAGGCCCTTGCATATGCCAACCTCTTTGCCATTTTCCACCCTATACTAAACCCTTTGTATTTTTCCTATGCCAGCCCCCTGCCTTTTTCAGGCATATATAATTAGTTGAAAGTATTTACACAAATAGAGACACACCCATGAGCAGCTCACCCAAACAGAACACTGGTCATGCCCCCCACATCATTAGGTGCTGGCCACAACCCCTATTATTGCGCATAATAGGCCCTTGATAATTTTCAGCTCCAGGCCCATTTAGACCTTAATCTGGCACTGCCCATTCTGTGACATGGCTGCTCCTATATTAGATGTGGAACCCATCTTAGCTCCCACTGCTTCAGTCGGAGAATGCCCTTTCAGCGCTTTGATGCCCACCTCATTTTTCCTGGTAGTACCTTTTGAAGGCTGTCCCCCTGGGCTGCAACCTATGCAAGTAATGCCATCATGACCCAGGGCTGAGCAGTTTGAATGGTGTAACAGCTGTTTTTTTTTCTTTAATAGATTAATAAAAGTTACGTTTAGTGGAAAAAATATTACTCCAACAAGAGTCTTCTTTTTCCCCAACTACAAAATTGACTTTCATTGCCTGTTTGTCTTCTAGTTGTTGAATTATGTTAATAAATAGCACCCCAAAAGTCTTAAAACAATATTGTATATAAATTACCATGCATGACCACGATGGCAGATGCTTACCCAATGAGTTGATAAAAATATTTAATAATGCAGCTATAAAACCGCTTTTCAGATAATAGCGTAAACAAGAAACTAGAAATGAAAGACTAAACTGTCTAAAGCAAGCATTAGGCATTTTGTAATTACAATATGTTTGTGTAACAATCACCAATATTTACCTCCAAATAAATATTCTGGTAATAATAAATATAAAAAGAAAAAAAAAAACTGGAACTTTAAACTGCAACCATAAAATAATTCCACAAGGGATGATTCTAGATGTTAATAAAGTCAGAACCATTTAGGGGGAAATTTACTAAAGGAAATTTGTAAAAAATAGGTGTATTTGTATCCAGAAATACACTTATTTTTGACATTTACTATCCCGAAAATACGGCAATTCGTATTCGTATTGATAGCACATCAATACGACTACGAATTGCCGTATTTTTGGGATAGTAAATGTCAAAAATAAGTGAATTTCTGGATACAAATACACCTATTTTTTACAAATTTCCTTTGGTAAATTTCCCCCTTAATATCCTTTGAGTAGTCTGCCATCTAGTGATCACATTTCAGTTTGTAATTCAGATTTTCAGTTCTGTAATTCAATTTATACAAATTCACATTTCAAGTATTTGGAGACATATCAAATGTAAAGCAAAACAAAAGTCCATCAAAATTTAGAAAATGGATTATTGTCTTTTAGGCAGATTTGTTTCAACAAAACAATCACAGTATTTTCACTATTCACTATTAAATAACATATTTTATCAAGCCTTCTGTTGAAAATACCACATAAATAATATCACCAATCTGGCCACAGACATGCCAAGCAGCCTAGATTGTGATAGACAAAAATTGTGCCACCTGTTTGTGTTCAGGTAGGTATGATAAAATACTTTTTACATATTTTTTAACTTGAAAATTTAATTCGGACATCTTAAATACAGAGAACAATGAGGCAAAGTTGTGGGGTCTAAATGGTTATGGATCATTGGATAGATGCCAACTGTGTCAACAAGCATTAGGTCGACACCAACACGTCAACATGAATGAAGGTCGACTTGACTGAAGGTCAACATGGGGTTGGGTCAACTGGGTCATTAGGTCAACACAAGCATTAGGTTGACATCGGGAAGGTCGATAGTCAAAAGATCAACGTGGGGTTTATCGGAGGGAAAATCATTCACCATCGAATGATTTTTCCCTTGCTCACAATGCTGAGTGAGCCAGGACTTACTTGGCTCTGCAAAGGTCACGGGGAGAAGTAGGCCACTGATGTCGTCAGCTACCCTGCCAATGGCCAGGAAATGCCTGCGTTTTCTGTAGGACACCCAAAAAATTAGTGTGCCAAGCTCTCAAATGCCCACAAGGTGTCAATCACCCTGCGTGCAGAAGCCGAAGCTTGACATCGCTTGCTGCCTTTGGGCGGACAGCTTGCGTATGCACACTGCATACTGTGCACATGTGCAGTTATTCAATAATCACTTGTGCTGCAAAATTGCATCCCAGCGAATGGGTCTAATTGACATTGACAATGAAAAGAGTAAGGGATTATGGGTAATAACATACATTTTTATCCACAAATGTTTAAGGTTCACCGTAATTCAGTCAAACAGGTTCAGGGCGGAACACTCTAAATGAATCAGGGTTTTTACCGCATTTTGATATGCAGGAAAAACCGCACAGCTTGCGATACCCCATAGAAGCCTATGGGCTTCTTAACACCACCCGGACCCCCACTGCCTTGCACTGACCCCCCCCCCCCTTTCTCACCTGTACCCGGGCAGCACAGCGCTGATATTCTGTCTGTAATGGAGTGGCCAGCGCAGTCACCAGATCTCAACCCCGTTGAGCTTTTGTGGGAGCTGTTTAACCGTATAGTATACAGGAAGTGCCAATCAAGCTAATCCAACTTGTAGGAGATGCTTCAGGAAGCATGGGGTGAAATTTATTTAGATTGCCTCAGCAAATGAACAGCTAGAATGCCAAAGGTCGGCAATGCTGTAATTGCTGCAAAAGGAGCATTCTTTGACAAAAGCAAAGTTTGAAGGACAAAATCATTATTTTTGACCTTGCCAATTCTTGAATATATGTTCTATTCATGTTTCACCTCGAGTCATTTGATAAATAGGTACTTGTTTAGTTTCACGGCAGCAGTTACGTACTTTCAGAATCGGCCTTGTGTTCCCGCGACCAGCGAGACCAGCGTAGTCAGTCAGAAGTAGCGTAGTGTGTTCCGTAGTCAGTCAAAAGTAGCGTAGTGTTCCCGTGGCCGCTTAAGCATCCCTGGGTACGTTATCAGCATAGGCTGCCACCGTGAAACTACACAAATAACTACCGTGCTGTTGCCGGGAACTGCATATTTGTCCCTGGCGTCCCTGGCAAGGCTACTCAGTGCCTCTCTAACATCACCAGTGCCAGCATGATCCCCTCTCTTTGGCGGAGAGGGGATCATGCTGGCGCCGGGGGAGAGGCGCTCCATCTGCTTGACACGTAGGAGCATCTTAGATGCTCCAGCAATGAGACACTCCTGCGTCTGAGTAGCTATTACGGCTGGGTACAGCAACCCTGCCTACAGGGTTAGGGGTTCTGTAGCGCCTTTTCAAACCCCCACTATCCACGGCAGCCCAAAGCGTTCCGCGTCCTCCCGACCATTTCATACCTCCACTATCCACATCAGCGTGGAGTTAATTTTATATAGTGTGGCGAGCACAGGGAGCCACCACGCCCGAAGTGTGATGAGCGCAGCGAGCCCCGCGGAATACATGTGAAGTTACCTGCGTCCGCTCACCATGCTTTATAAATTCAACTCCACGCTGACGTGGATAGTGGGGGTAGGAAAATGTGTCATTGTCGACAGGTTTACTAGGGTTTGTCACATTTTTTTGGTCTGTGTATTTTTTGGAATAATGTTAGAGAGGCGCTGAGTAGCCTTGCCAGGGACGCCAGGGAGATAGATGCAGTTCCCGGCAACAGCACGGTAGTTATTTGTGTAGTTTCACGGTGGCAGCCTATGCTGATAACGTACCCAGGGACGCGTCTCAGTCAGATGGCGAGCCGGGCTACTGGCGGATCGCCAGCGGTGACGTTCTGGCGATTCGCCAGCAAAGAAGAGCCCGGCCCCATCTGTATGTGTATGTATATATAACCTCATAAGTCGGATTAATATATTGGATAATCCAATCAAGTTAACTATGCAATGCAGTCCTGTCTCTATTAATTACCTTGATGTGACCATCCATCTGGACAAGGGTAACATTAGCACAACGGTTTTTACAAAACCCACCGACCGGAACACCCTTCTTCACCACGGTAGTCATCATGCCCCCAGTTTGAAGAAGGGCCTTCCTAGGTCACAGATGCTACGTATTGCTCGTATCACCAGTAATCATGAAGCTCTCGATCAGGCCTTGGATGTTGTAGTGCATAGGTTTCTAGAACGAGGCTATGACTATAGGCTCCTCAAGAAGCAGAAAACTGAAGTTCTAGCCATACCCCGCTCACAACTCTTAGCCAGTAGAAATAAGGTAGACACCAAAAAAATTCCTTTTGTCACCACATTCTCATCGACCAGTGCAGCCCTACCCCGGGTTCTTAACGCCACTTGGCCACTGGTCACCAGTGATCGTGATCTTCCTTGCTTCTCACAAACATCCCTTATGTCCAGTTTTAAAAGAGGTCGTAACATCAGAGATTATGTTGTTAAAACTAACTTGACTCCCATGATGCCCACTGGCACACACATCAAAGCCCCTGGTTGCTACCAATGTCCTTCTTGTACAACCTGCCGACACATGGATACTGGCTCATATTTCCAACACCCTACATCTGGGCATAAATATAAGATCCACCAGGTGGTGACTTGCACCACACCATTTGTTGTCTATGTCATCCAGTGTCCTTGTCGCCTTTTGTATGTAGGCCAAACCAGTCGGCCTTTCCGCGAAAGAGCGGCGACACACCGCTCGGCTATTAAAAACTGCCTAGCGGGGAAAGACATAGACCAGCCAGTTGCCCGACATTTTCGGGCACAAAAGCATTCTCTGTCTCAGCTTAGACACCTTATTTTAGAACATGTACCCATGCCAATCCGTGGTGGCGACCGACTGAAAAAGCTTCTCCAGCGGGAGACCCATTGGATCCATCTGTTGGATTCAATGGCCCCCCATGGCCTTAATGAAAAAACATCTTTAAACATCTTTTTATAATAATCATCTTATAAACATGTATTTTGCATAGCCCACCGGGTAATAATGTAGTAATAATATAATACAATAGTGAGACATTGTAATACTCTCCCTGCGATGTAAATAAATTTAATAATACATTGGGACAGTATTCCCATGTTAATACCACTCTGGGATGCAGTTACAAAGCCTGGCAGTGTAGGACAGAAATACAGGATGCCTGATCATCATATAGCATTTATGTCCTTTTCAGAAACGTTGTTTGATGTTTTCTTTGCTTTTATAAATATTTGTTCTGATGTATTGTAAGGAATTTAAAGCAATACATGCTCTGGCTTCTCTATCTATATATGCGCTAAGCCATGAAAATACACAGGCGCGATACCAGTGGTTTATATAACACCACATTTAGGACATCTTCTGTATATGTCCCCGTGCGAACTCCTTGTTTTTTAATCCATATTTTATCTTTATTACAGCACCGGCACTTTATGCACGTAATACGTTTGTTACCTACTATGCGTCCCCTATATAGGGATAAAACGCTCTTAATACACTTTTGAGCCTTTGCTCTTTCCGTCCAAACACAGGCACGGACGCTCTCCCCGTCGCCAGGACTACTGACTGACGTCAGTGGCCAGGTGATTTCACACACAGCCGGAAGCTGCCGCCGGCGTCCTGCAATGCCCTGGTATCACGTAAGTGTTACTCTATTTAAATGCAATTTGTCACAGCACCCTGTTTTTCGTTTTCTGCACTTTTTCTTTATGCCTTGGTTGTTTCAGTTGATGTGTCAGTGGTCTTGAGGAAGGGGCGTCAGCTCCGAAACTGTCGACCATGTATGCTGACCATTTTTTGCACATGTATGCTTTAATATAAGTTGATCACGTTTTCTTTGAGTGCCGCCTCCTGTTTTCATTTTTTGAAAATCGCTTCTATATGTATATATATATATATATATATATATATATATATATATATATATATATATATATATATATATATATACACAACCACAATATGGGTAAGCACTCCATAGCCGGTTTACTTACATGGGGTGCCTTTCCCTAGGTACTTCCTATGTGGGGGTCCAACAATATTCACTCTGTAGGGCGGTACTCACTCAAGAATTCACGTCAAAGACCAAAGTAGATATCAGCATTTCAAAGTTTTTAATAATACATTGTCATCAGGACGTCCTGATGACCAAGTATTATTAAAAACTTCGAATTGTTGATACCTACTCCGGTCTTTGATGTGAATTCTTGAGTGAGTGCCGCCCTACAGAGTGAATATATATACAGATGGAGCCGGGCTTGTCTTTGCAGGGGATGGCGATAGCGACGCCAGCCGCCATCCCCCGCCACCCACCAACTGTATCTGCGAAAGGGGACGCGCGTGCACGAGATGCAAGCGCGTCCCCTTCCGACGGCTTCCCCCGGGTTCCCGACGGCTTGTCGGCGGTCACCCGGGGTCCCCACCGCCTCCCCGCACCCCCCCTAACCTTGTCCATCTCCCTGAAGCGGAGACGGACAGGTTCCCTTCGCCCCGACGCACGCGCGTCTCAGTCAGATGGAGAGCCGGGCTGCTGGTGGATCGGTGGGGGTCGTAATTAACGGGTCCGATGTTATCCTATGAGGAAAACGTTCTAGGTTTGCCTGGTGGTATCTCTGGTTCCCGGGGGCTAGCGACATGGGGCTGACCTCATTGGAAAGCCCGGCCCTCAGCTATAGTGCCTGTTTGCAGAGTGGGCCTGGAGCTGTAGCTCCACCAGGCCCATTGTTAATCCGGCCCTGCGCACTGGGAGTACCTAGGGCAGGCATGTCCAAACTATGGCCCTACAGCTGTTGTGAAACTACACATTTATTTATTTATTAACAGTTTCTTATATAGCGCAGCATATTCCGTTGCACTTTACAAAGGGGACAGTGATACAACAAAACAGGGTATTTACAGACAGTCAAAATGTAGGAGGGCCCTGCTCGCAAGCTTACAATCTATAGGGAAATAGGCATTGATACATAAGGATAGATACTGTATTCTTTATTGCATCGATTCCACCAGAATGCAAGGTTCTATGATTGGTTCTGGAATTTGATAAGCTTGCCTGAAGAGATGAGTTTTTAGGGAATGCTTATAGGTTTGGAGACTGGAGGAGAGTCTTATTGTGCTTGGGAGGGCATTCCACAGAGTAGGTGCAGCCCGTAGAATGTCCTGCAGTCGGGAATGGGAGCGAGTAATGAGTGTGGATGAGAGACGCAGATCTTGGGAGGAGCGTAGAGGTCGTGTTGGATAATATTTTAAGATAAGAGAAGATATGTATGTTGGTGAAGTTTGGTTTATGACTTTGTGTGTAAGTAAAAGAATTTTGTATTGAATACGGTAGAATACAGATAACCAATGAAGTCCAGTATATCGGCACTCTCCCCGCAATAAGCTTGATAACCAGCCCCGGGTGCCCTCTTGGGTAGACCAGTAATGTAGACAGCACGAAGGTAGCGGCACTCTCGGAAAATAATGGACACGTACTCAGCAAATTGCTTAACGTTTCAAATCTTGTTAGGATTTTTCATCAGAAGCAACAAAGTAAGTGAAAAGACAGTGAATAAATACCTGATCCAAAGGTGTGCACAGCTGATCAATCACGGCTCCTACTTACGGTAGCGTCTGCACGCGTATCTCGGCATCCACTGATGATGTCACCGGCAATACCCGGTTGCCAGGTAACGGATTTACTGCGTCCTGTCCGACCAGTGAGTTCCGTGTTGTCTAGCTGACGCGTATGCGCGGTACGGGACATTGTACATCCATCCATACACGCTGCTGGCGTCTCCAGCACTTCACGGTCGCTAGGAAACAGGCACGCTACGTACTGTCCGATCCACGGCATCCGCGTTGCTTAGTAACAATACTGTGGGCTGAGGCATGATCACTACCCGTGTCAGTCAGTTATAGTGCTAACTTACGCAGAAATCAGAAAAGATCAGTGCCTCCAAAAAAAAAGGAATAAAATCCTAAATAATTATTAAAGCTGCAATATACAAAACCACTTAATTATCAATGAATATCAGAAGATATATATATACAGGCCACTATGTGGATCTAGAAAAAACAGCTGAAATTAAGTTGTTCATTCAGTCCATGTGGACTGACAGTGTCCAATGTATATATCCATCGGGCTTCCCTTTGAAGTAGGGTCTTTGCCCGGTCGCCACCCCGTGGGTTAGGAGATACACCATCGATGATTTTGTATCGGATGGATGCTGGATTGTGCCTCTGTAGCCGGAAATGACTAGCTACTGGCTGTTCTGTATCCTTGCCCTCTATCGCTAGCCTGATGGCACTTCGATGTTGGGCCATCCTCTCCTTCAGCTTGCAGGTGGTCTTGCCCACATAGGCGAGGCCGCAGGGGCACTTTATCAGGTATATAACGTGGGTGGAATTACATGAGAACACTTGCTTGATTTTAAATATTTTACCTGTACGTGGGTGGGAGAATGTGTCACCTGTCTCAAGAAAGTTACAGGTGGCACACCCCAGGCAGCGGTAGTTGCCAGGTTTTTTGTTAAGAAGTGGGCTGTCTGCTCCTTCTTGGCTTTCAAAGGCCCTGTTTTAACTACCCAGTCTCTAATGCTTTTATTTTTTCTATAGCAGGGCACTAGAGTTGTGTCCTTGAGAAGGGGAAGTTCAGGGTCTGTATTGACGACAGGCAGTGTTGCAAGTAAGGGGGTACGGCGTGGTACGGAGTACCTGTAAGAAATATGTTGCAGGTACGCAGTACCACTTACCCCTGATCCACTGTCATTTCTATTTTCATTTTAAGTCTAAATATAATGCATCCGCAGCCCGCCCACCCAGCGTTATGATTGGTGCTGTATGCAGCTACCGGCTACTGCTGATTTAGCCTGTCACACTGACAGGCATCAGCAGCGCCGACAGCATGAAGAGCAGGCTCCACTATTGTAAGCACAAGCTGCCTGGCTCTCCCCAAGCAAGAACCAACCCCACCCCCAGTCATTCCCAGTTTCTCATTCACTGTCTCCTGATGCCACGCCACTATTGTCGTTTAGTCACTTCTCTAGCTTTGTGTGACCACGCCCCCTCATGACACATGACCATGCCCATTTTTGGTGGAGGCTATCAGTACCACCAAGAAAAAAATTCTACTTGCACCACTGACGACAGGCCATAATCTCTTTGCTTTGCCCATCACCTTCATGTTTGTGTCAGAAAAATCTGTAACAAAGATGATTTTATCTTCCATTGATTTTTTTGGGTTAATAACCCGAAAGTTCTCCTTAGGAATTTTCATCACCCGGTCGACGGCTTTATCAATTGTACTTTTTTCATAACCTCGTTCGAGGAACCTTTTTGACATTGCCTTGATTTGTACCACCTCATCCTCCAGATCACTGCAGATCCTACGCACCCTGCACAATTGGGAGAATGGTAATGACTGTTTGAGTGGCTCCGGGTGAGAACTAGATGCCAGGAGTAGTGAGTTGCCATCGGTGGGTTTAGAGAACACCGAAGTATTAATTAGACCATCTTTAAGTCTAACAAGAACGTCCAAGAACGCTATTTCAACCTCATTGTGATTGAAGGTGAACTTGATGTCATTGTCTTGGGTATTGATGTATTGCATGGTGTTCTCAAATTCTGCTACTGTGCCCCTCCATATGACAAACACGTCGTCAATGTAGCGTTTAAAAAAGACACATTTAGAGGTGAAGTCTGCATTGCCAAAGAATAGGTCTCGTTCAAGCTGAAACATGAAGCAGTTCGCGTATGTCGGAGCTACGCAGGCTCCCATGGCTACTCCCTTGGTCTGGATAAAGAATTCTTCTTGAAAGATAAAATAGTTTCTAATCAAAACTAATTCAAGCAGTTTAAGGAAGAGATCCACATTTGGACCTTGGTAGAGAGGGTTGTCCGTGATGAGTCTTCTGGTTGCAGAGATACCCCTATCATGGGGTATGCTCGTGTATAGACTCACGATGTCGATTGTGCAGAGTAGGTAATGTCCCTCCGTGAGGTCCATCTTGGTTAGTTCATTTAAGAACATCGTTGTGTCCCGTAGGTATGTGTCTTCTACCTGGATAACCGGCTGAAGGTATGTATCTAGGTACTTCGAGATGTCATACATCAGTGACCCGCGCCCCGAGATGATGGGCCTCCCGGGGGGGGTTTTTAGACACTTGTGTATCTTTGGAATCAGATACAGAACTGGTACCAGTGGTGTCCGGTTAATCAGGGAAGAGTACATTTTCTTAGTGATTTGTCCACATTCGAGCGCCTCCTTTAGAATGGAATCCAACTCATTGATGAACTGATTTGTAGGGTCTTGTCCCAATCTACGATAAATCGTGATGTCATCGAGTTGCTTAAATGCCTCTGCCAGATAGTTGCTTGTATTGAGAATAACTATCCCACCCCCCTTGTCTGCAGGGCGGACAGTTATCTCATCACGTTTAGAAAGTGTGACTAGCGCTGGAAACAGAAACATCAGATAATGTTTCATCAAACAGTGAAGGGGAAAACCGACAAGGTACATCCTCTACCGGCCAGACGAGACCCCCTTTAGGGATTTCTACCAGGGCGAAAGGCGGTACCCTGGTAGACCCCATACAAGAAGAGCCGCCGCATTGCAAAGACTGAAGGCAAACAAAAGAGCCGGAAAGTAATATTCAACATATCGGACCATCCACTCTCGCCAGATGAGAATTCCGTGTTGGATCGGGGTTTGGGTTTTGTACCTACGGGTGCATATGACTCATTCTCCAATCGAGTAGATTTGAGCAGATTTAACCGCCAATTAAGGCTTAAAGATTTTTTTGGCAACCAGGATAATGTAATGCCCACTAACAGTGACACCATCCGTCCCTCTCTTAAGTCCCGTGTGCTGTTCGACCCCCCCATCAAGCAGCACAACCATCCGAGCATTCTCATCATCCATGGCAAATGCCATCGACAAAATGCCTACCAAAAAACCAGGCATTTACAACAACTTGTCCTCCAGAGAAAGAAAAGCGCTAGTCACACTTTCTAAACGTGATGAGATAACTGTTTTCTGATCTCTGCGTAAGTTAGCACTATATACTTCAATATGTCGAATTATTGCTCTCAAAATTTTTTGTATGTCAACATACATGTTTTCATATGCCGTTCTTGATGTGAGCATGCAACTTATTTATGTATTTTTTTCAGACACTGATCTCCCGGCAACTGACTGACACGGGTAGTGATCATGCCTCAGCCCACAGTATTGTTACTAAGCAACGCGGATGCCGTGGATCGGACAGTACGTAGCGTGCCTGTTTCCTAGCAACCGTGAAGTGCTGGAGACGCCAGCAGCGTGTATGGATGGATGTACAATGTCCCGTACCGCGCAGACGCGTCAGCTAGACAACACGGAACTCACTGGTCGGACAGGACGCAGTAAACCCGTTACCTGGCAACCGGGTATTGCCGGTGACATCATCAGTGGATGCCGAGATACGCGTGCAGACGCTACTGGAAGTAGGAGCCGTGATTGATCAGCTGTGCACACCTTTGGATCAGGTATTTATTCACTGTCTTTTCACTTACTTTGTTGCTTCTGATGAAAAATCCTAACAAGATTTGAAACGTTAAGCAATTTGCTGAATACGTGTCCATTATTTCCCGAGAGTGCCGCTACGTTCGTGCTGTCTATATATATATATATATATATATATGTATATAGACATCTGGGGGAGACTGGCACTCTTGCCTGGGTACTTGGAAACAATTCACCCGGTGCCTTCAGCTTGCTGGAACAAATATTCATAGAAGTAGAAGCGGCACTCGCAGGATTTTAAATGAAGAAATACACTTAGACCAGTGTGAATTCTACGTTTCGGTTTATTGAATTTAAACCTTCATCATTCCTGATGAAGGTTTAAATTCAATAAACCAAAACGTAGAATTCACACTGGTCTAAGTGTATTTCTTCATTTAAAATCCTTCGAGTGCCGCTTCTACTTCTATGAATATGTATATATATATATATATATATATAATATATATATATATATATATATATATACATATGCCATGCCATTGCACTCTTTGGCTGGGGGGGGAGTGTGCATATATATTGTCCGATGCTCTCAGATCTGCGCAGCTTCTATTCTCTCTTTTCTGTACCAGGCCTCTGCATATGCCAACCTCTTTGACACTTTCCACCCTATACTAACCCTTTGCATTTTTCATATGCCAGCCCCCTGCCTTTTCCAGGCATATATAATTAGTTGAAAGTAATTACACAAATAGAGACACACCCATGAGCAGCTCACCCAACCAGAACACTGGTCACGCCCCCCACATTATTAGGTGCTGGCCACAACCCCTGTCATTGTGCATAATAGGCCCTTGATAATTTTCAGCTCCAGGCCCATTTAGACCTTAATTTGGCCTCTCTACTACAACAGCTTTTACAAATTTCTACATTTACCTCTTCTGACTCTGCTGTTTCCCACCTGCACCAGACTCTTGAAACAGCCCTTGATGAATTGTCTCCAGGTTCCCATTACACCCCACACAGGTGGCACTCCAAGACAACTACGAAATCAGTTACGTAAAGTAGAAAGCCAATGGCGTAAATCTCGTAATCTGACTGATTTTCTTACAGTCTATCTACCACTCCTACTGCAATGCTTTGGACACTGACAAACAAACATACTTCCAATCTCTCATCTCTTCTTATGCCACCAACCCTAAGCAACTTTTTAACACATTTAAGTCTCTTTTGTACCATCCCCCTTCTCCCCCACCAGCTACCACCAGTGCACAAGAACTTGCCTCCTACTTTAAGGACAAGATGAATAACATTTGAGATGAAATGGTATGCTCTTCGACAACCTCTAACCCACTTTCTTCCCCACCTGAACCCCCTGATACTTTCAATTCATTTGAGCCCACAAATGAAAAGGAAGTATCTAGACTCTTCTTATCCTCCTACTTAACTACTTCTTCCCTTGATCCTATACCTGCACAAGTTGTGCAACACCTATGCTTATCCCAATCTTAACTAAAATCTGTAATCTCTCTGGTACTTTTTCATCTCTGTTCAAAAATTAAGTAATTACTCCCATTCTGACCCTAACTCTCTTTCTAACTACTATCTCTCAGCTCCCATGCCTCTCCAAACTAGAGAGACTTGTCTACTCTCACCTCACACACTTTATTAACTCTCAAACCCTATTAGACCCACTTCAGTCAGGCTTTCGTTCCCAACACTCCACTAAGACAACCCTGACTAAAGTAGTGAATGATCTGGTAACTGCCAAGTCTAAAGGCCATTACTCCCTACTTATACTGTACTTCTAGATCTTTTTGCTGCGTTTGGCACTGTTGATCACACTCTTCTCATACAAACACTGCACTCCCTTGGTCTTAATGATATAGCCATTTCCTGGCTCTCATCTTACCTATCTGATCACTCTTTCAGTGTTCACTTCTCTGACTCTACCTCCTCTTCACTACCTCTGTCAGTTGAAGTTCCTCAAAACTCAGTTTTAGGTCCTCTGCTTTTCTCAATCTATACCTATAAATCTCTAAGCAGACAAATCAGCTCTTTCAGATTTCAGGATCACTTGTATGCAGGCAATACTCAAATCTATCAATCCCCGAGTTGTCACCAGTGGTCTTGAGCCTAGTCTCTGAATGCCTCTTTGCCATCTTATCCTAGATGTCTTCTCGTCACCTCAAACTCAATTTCCAAAATGAAATTACTTATATTCCCACCAGCCAAGAACAGTTACCATCCTGATGTCTCCATATCTCAACAATCTACCCTACCCCACAAGCTCATTGCCTAAGGGTCATCCTCGACTCTGAACTGGCCTTCCCAAGAAAAGACTCTCTCCACTGCACTCCATTTTAACACACAATAGGACTCTCTACCAGCCTTCAAACTTTCAAGCCTATCATATTTAAGTTCTACATGCATAACCCTCTGAGGCCCTTATGTATTATGGAAAATAGAGTATTTTACGAAGAATAGCGCAAAAATCAGGGAGTATGCAGCTTATGGTGAACACCTAGTGCCCTGTCAACAAGAACACAAAATTATTACAATAGTGAAGAAAAAGAATTGATGACACCATTTAGCGCTAGACCCTGTGGTACATGCACAAGATAAATGTTACGTATCTTTCAACAGGTACTGATCCAGATAGTTTCAAGTAGGGCCAACACCTGAAACAACATAAATGATATACCCTTTTTTTCCCAATTAAATGGGATGTGTGGACACCAAGGGTATATCAGTACAAAAAGATCATGGTGCAGTTTTCAAGTATAGTAAAAGTTTTAATAAGTACAGGAACCTCACAATAAAAAGGATGATAACAAGCATGTGTTTATACATCCAAACGGCAAAGCTGCTGCACAGTCTGGTTCATTCCCATCCGACACTGGATCCAGGTGGTAGAAAGGAAACTCCGGGCACCGGTATCCCAAATGTTCCTCAGGTCCAGGAAGGGTGGTTTGCCGTCCAGCCAAAATCAACAATGAGTATGCGCCTCACTTAATGCATTTCGGACCTAATTGGCCCTTCTTCAGAAGTGTAGGTGCATACTGTTACTCAAAGTCCTTATAAGAGCGTCCCAATAAACAAACTGTGATCCCATTGGTCGGCATAGATTACCTGCACGTGTCAGTCCTAGTTGGCTGTACACGCTGCATGGACATCCGGTCTGAGCGGTGCGCGTCACTTCCGCCAGAAGTGACGAATCCCCGCGATCGCGGCTTGTTTCATTCTCCAATGCATCACCCCCGCCGGAAGTGAGGCAGTCACCAGCAGCGTCCTTTTGCAACGGACGTATCGGGCAGATGTTCCTAAGTAACCCGCTTGGTTTCCCTCAATTCGGCTTTCTCCTCGTGTGGCCGCCATTTTAGATATTTGCAGAATTTTCCCATTTCGATTCCCACACTCATTCATCTTTGGAATCGAGTATCTAAATAATTTAAATCGCAAAGATAAGATATTTAGCATTAAAAATGGGTCACAATAAAAGAATGAATAAAATAATTAAAATACATAAATATAGTTAAAAAAGGACTATGAAGAGTGATCATCTATTCTAAAAAGCTCTTAAGCTCAAAATCCATATTAAGACCTAGAGGCACCAGAGTTTTTAATTTAAAAATCCATTCCATTTCAGTTTGGGATAATCTCTTCTCAATATCTCTGGTCCTTGATCTAGGTAAAATCTGTGCAATACCCCAAAAAATGTTTATACAACATTCCTTTTTGTTGTGAATATGTTTAAAATGGGAAGAGACCGAGTGTGTGTCCAGTCCTTTTCTAATATTATAGATGTGTTCAGACGGATTCAGTATTGAATCCCGGCGGTCGGGATCCCGGCGTTCAGAATCCCGACGCCGGAATCCCGACAGCCGAAATGCCGACAAGGGGGGGACGTGGATCGCCCCCCCTTGCGGGCTCGCTGCGCTCGCCACGCAGCGGGCCCGGTGCCTCGCTACGCTCGGCACACTAATTTATTCTCCCTCCAGGGGTGTCGTGGACACCCACAGAGGGAT
This sequence comes from Crinia signifera, assembly GCF_055691185.1. Classification (NCBI taxonomy): domain Eukaryota; kingdom Metazoa; phylum Chordata; class Amphibia; order Anura; family Myobatrachidae; genus Crinia; species Crinia signifera. The sequence goes on along the minus strand of NC_139219.1, from coordinate 268,409,676 downwards.
AATGTGTCGGCATTTCGGCGGTCGGGATTCCGGCATCGGGATTCTGAAGGCCGGGATCCCGACCGCCAGGATTGTAACTGCATCCCGTTCGGACTTCCGGACACGCATATTTCTGGATGTCTTTCCCACATAAAAAAGATTACATGTACACTCCAATAAATAGATGACATTTCTGGAGTTACATGTTATGTATTATATATCTTCCCTTCTGGACTTGTAACTTGGTGGGACTGCTATGCTATTACTGGTGCCTGCCCTTGTGTTTTCCTCCTATGTCCCTATAGATTGTAAGCTTGCAGCAGGGCCCTCTTATCTCCAAGTCTGTCTGTTGTTACCCAGTTTGTTTTTTCACTGTCAATTGTAAAGTGCAACAGAAACTGCTGCACTATATAAGAAACTGTAAATAAATAAATAAATAAAGTAACATAATGCTGCTTTCCCACTGCAGACCCGTTTAAAGTACTGGTAATCTTAAATGGTATTTAAAACAGTATAAGCATTCCCACTGCAGCAGATTACCATTTTAAATACCATTTAAGTACCATTCCCATTGCAGGTAAAACGTTTAAGCTGTTCAAAACGTTTTTACAGCAGAAATGAGTGCCTGTCATTTTAAATGGGCTTTTCAGGGTTAAAAAGGCACACACCTATGATGTTTTCACAGTATAAAAGGAGGGGGAGGGGCCAGGACGGATTAGTGCAGCAATCAACTAGGGATGGCCATCGTTGCCATTGTCATCGATGGTTGCCATTGATGGCAATTCTGCAACTGGCCATCGATAGTGCTAAACTATGCTATGGTTGACCATCAATATTTTTACATATCGATGGTCATCCATTATGTTTGTTTGATTGGCCTGTGGGCCAATCAAAACACGGGGCGGGGCTTCGCGGGTGTCGGGGGCGGAGCAAAACATCATTTTGCTGTTCCATCGATGTAGGGAAACCATCTGGTTCTCCCTCATCAATGGCTAAAGTATTCGACATCGGCCATGAACCATCGATGATTTTGAATCATCGATGGTCGATGGCCATCCCTACAATCACTATGGCTGGCAGAGCACATGTCTCTGTGGATTTTGTCATTGTTTCTGCTGTAATGCTGATTGATTCAGCATGTGAGAGGGTCTTGCAGCTCCTTACATTCTGCTGTTTGATTAATTAAATATCACCAGCAATGCTCCAAAAACGTGTGCACTCTTCTACAATCTTCTCCCCACAAACTTCCTGGTTGTGGGGAGGGTCAGAACACAGGCAACAACCTATCACTAAATTTTAGCCTGTTATCACTAAATAATGTTTAAGAGGCATTCCCACTGCCTCAAAAACGTTATTTTAGTGTGTAGGACTCTGCTTTTAAAATGGGTTGAAATATCATTTAACTTTAAACAGTATTTCAACTCTGGCACTTTCCCACTGCAGCTTTAAACGGTATTTTGCACTGAAAAATCTGCAATTTACCGTTTTTGAGCTGCAGTGGGAAAGGGGCATAAGTTGAAAAGACAAAAGCAGTATGCACTGATATTTATGAGTTTAAAAATGTGTTTGTTATGGACAGCATCTCAACCCAAAAAAAATGGATACTGTTGAAAGTGTATGCATATCTAGAATATACTAATTGTTTGAGTGCACATACTTACAGCAAACGACAAGAGTATAGCTTGTAGCACATATCCTACAGTAAAGTATTTAAGGCAATACCTATGTTTAGTGGCAGTGTGAGCATAATGCTAGATGTTTTCTTATCAATCCTTTCAAAAAGGGATAAATGGTTGAAATATAAGGGATGATTCAGCATTACCCAATCCCCAGTGTATTCGCGCCGGGGACTAATGGTGTGGCTCTTTGCATGCGTATGGGCGATTATACACATGTGCGGGGTCGCTGTGTGAATGCCTTTGGTAACTATCACAGTTATTTCTGCTGGTACAAACAATACCCAGTATTCACATGGAAGGGGGCAGACGCCCACTGCCCGCCCACAAATATGGTGGGTGAGCCCAGAAAAATGCTGGGCATCCCCATGTGAACACAGATGTGGTGAAGTCTGCACAGGGCGGTCAGCTGATGTCACATGATGTCCCTGCTTGCCCCCTGTTTAGCCATCCCTGGCAAAAATCCTTTGATGGTTGGCCGCATCCAAATGTCAGTGAACACATTCATTTGCATGCAAATGAAGGCATTCGGAGGGCAAAGGGGAGTGGACGTTCACAGGCCCTGCAAGCAGCGTTTAACCACTCGGTTAGCAACGAATATAAACAAGCAATGCTGACCGAGTTATGATGAATCATTTACCACTGAACTGTTTAGCAAGGATGTGCTGCCCTACCTCTCTCCATAAGTCTCTACTTAAACTGTCGCCAGGTGGTACTCTACTATGTGCCGACTGTCTTCCTCATCGTCATTGCATTACAGGGACAACGATAAAGATACTTACCCAGCAGCCACTTCTCTGGCATTTGTCCAGCTTCAAATTTGGCAAAAATGGCTGACTGGCTGAAGATGAAGGCATCCTGACTCTCATTATTCTGAGATTTGCAAACAATAGAGCCAATAGTTTATGCAGACCTGAGACAGAGCGTGAGCATGCCGTCTCAGAGTTTATATACAGTTTGACAAGGTCATACAGACTTAAAGCGTTGGTATGATTGAGCCAGAATATCTGTGTAACATTGACATTATCTGATGCATTTAGAATTAAATGCCCCCTATGCAACCTCCACAGTACCTGCACAAACTAATGACCATGTACAGTTTCTTGAATGGTTAATTCAAGCCTGGTAGCAGAGTCTCAGGAATCCCACAGCACCCAGCATGTTCCCAAAAGCCATGTCTCATCCATTGTAAGATGGGAAAACTTGATGCAGATGCTTAGTCCTCTTTTATCTGCATCATGATTGTGATGGGTAAGTATACATGCCTGTAGTGTTCCTTCTAGCACCCACTATCTTTGTCGCTATTTTCTGTAGTGCTTCTAGCAGTGTGGTCTGTATATCAGCACTGATATGCAAACCAGACCTATGCTAGGAACACCACAGCAGACAGCGACACCCCAGGCAGGGAACAGGAACTGCATGGGTTTTCAAAGAGAGTGGGTGCTAGAATGAACACTATGCCTGTCAAGCACACCATCCATATAGTGTGGCGAGCGCAGCGAGCCACTGAGCCCCGCGAGGGGACGCAGAATACATGTAAAGTAATCCTCATCCACTCGCCACGCTTTGGGCTCAGTGGCTTGCTGTGCTCGCCACACTAAATAAAGTCAACTCCACGCCGACGTGTATAGTAGGGGTATGAAAAGGTCGGAGGACGCGTTCTGCTGCACTTGCCACGCTTTGGGGTGGCATGGATAGTGCTGGTGTTTTAGGAACACATTCACACCTGCAAATATATACAGCTGAGACAGTAATGACGACATGAGTTAACAAATAACTAATTTACTTAAAAAATGGGATTAATGTAGCATAAATAATTTAAGAACATCCATTAATAATTACAATATAATAATGTTAAAATCAGAAACAGGAATGATTACAGAACAGCAAGAATAAAAAGAACAATAATAATAAATGAGAATATGTTTAATCGTCCTTTGGTAGGAGCTTCAGGGCCTCAATTATACGCATGAAAGGGTCCTCAGCCCCCAAAGTTTTGCGCCACATGAACTCCGTGAGGTATGACTGCAGCTCATGATGTGCAGTGCCTCTTTGGCGCTTATTTCGCCACTTACACACACCCCAAAGTCGTTCCACATTTTGGGTGTGGACCCCTGTTGCCAGATCAATACAATTTAACTGGTGGTTTACCGTAAAGTGCTGATATCCAGCCAGTTCAAGTTGGCCGGTAGAATACGGCCTCCAACAGTCTGTATAGATTGTCGTGCCCGGCTCTACATTCTCCTGGATGCAGTCCATCAAGGTAGTGGTATCCCGCCTGGGCGCTATTTGCAGAAAACACTGGCCTGTCTCCCGGCATATCCCTCCGAATATCCACTGCTGTGGAAGAATGCGGCCAGCATTGTTCTTCCTCTTCACGAAGAGGGTCTCATCCACTTCAACGATTAGTCCCAGTCCTCCAATCCACCACTGGGGCTGCGCCATTATATCCAGATCGCATGCCTCACGCATCCACCGGTTATAGAGGACAGTGTTTTTTTTTAGAGATGTCCAGCTGCTGGCTACAGTACTCAATAGAGGTGAGCTCCTGTGCCCACAAATAAATAAACCACAGCATTGTCAAAACGACAAGCGGCAGCCTGGAAACCAGTGTGCCGCTCTCAGGCTCACCTTCAGCCAACACACTCGGACATGGCAGCACCACATTGACTACTTCAAAGAAAGTCGCATGGCGTGCCCATTTTCGCAATTCATCGCCACAGGAAAAAGACCATGGGCTTTGAAAAATGCGACAGACTCCTCCGTCTGCGGCAGCGAAAACACATTAATCGATCCAGCCATCTCGATAATAATAGCGATAAATCAGTCGTAACACTCCAAAAATCAACAGCTCTCAGTTATGCTTCCTCTCTCTACATAAAACAACCGCGGAGTGATTTCTGTCAGGATCTGTCAGGGGGCGGGATTGACAGGGAGCGGGAACGTGAAAATTGCATCGCATGCTAGTAATATGTGTTATGCGATGAAATTTGACTACTTTTGCATACGTAGCAAATCTGGGCGCCCTGCTAGGAAACAAGTACCGAAAGTTCTATTTTATTTTGGATTCCCTCCTTTTGCGACAGTGTTTGAGTCATTTTCAACCTAAATAAATAACCTAATAATAAATGTTCTATGTTTTGTATGACCAAAAATTTACTTGGCCGATAGTCAATCACAGATTGTGTGCTACAGCAGCATGTTTATAAAAAAAATGCATATGTATAAATAAATAAATAAATCTTGATGATGATGAGAAATGCAGGGGAGGGGGAGTAATGATAGTGATCCCTACCAGTGGCGTAACTAGAAATTTTGCTCCCCCAAGCCGAAAACTTTTCTGGCCCCCCCCTAAGGAAAAAATTAAACAATAAAGAATTTGTGCACATTTATGGAGTGCCTATTCCAGAAAGGGTGCATGTCCTTGCTGCAAGGGGGTGTGACATTGCAGTAAAAGACCACCTTATACCCCAGTTTTGCTACCTGCACATCCAGACATTGGCAATCACAGGGAAAAAAATGCCTGATTTATAACCCTTTTTTATTATTTTCCCATCTTCTAGTAGTGCCCCTTAGACAATATGCCAGACACTGTAATGACCCTTACGCATTATGCCACACACAGTCGTGCCCATTAGACAATGGCACACACAATGTCCTGTACACATCATGTCACACACCATAATGTCCATTAGACAATATACCAAACATCTTAATGCCCCTTACACATTCCGCGCAGGGTAGGGAAATGCTGCGCAGTAGGAGGATAAGGTTTAGGCGGCGGGGTACAGGGTTAGGCTTCGTGGGGGGGGGGGACACTGCCCTCTCTTATGGAGGCCTCTCATTCACACACTCGGTCAGACCGGATGGCCGCCAGGGTGGAGGAGTGGGCATCCTCCTCTCCAACAACTGCACCTTCCGCGCCATCCAACCTGAGCCCTCCCTCACATTCTCCACCTTTGAGGTACACACAATCCGCCTCTTCTACCCTATTCACCTCCTTGTGGCTGTAATCTACCGCCCCCCTGGCCCCTGCTCCCCTTTCCTTGATAACTTTGCTGCGTGGCTTCCACACTTTCTTGCCTTTGACCTCCCCTCTATCATCCTCGGTGACTTTAACATTCCTATTGACATCAATAATGCTGCCTCCTCTAATCTTCTTGACCTTACCACCTCCTTTGGACTTTCTCAATGGACCTCCACCCCCACTCATAATCTCGGACACTCCCTTGACCTAGTCTTCACCCACCATTGTAATCTCTCTGATTTCTCTAATTCTTCCTTCCCACTCTCTGACCACAATCTGCTCTCTTTCACCCTCTCATCCTCCCCTCTCCCCTCATTGCCCAGACCCACAGTCACCAGACGTAACCTCGGGTCTCTTGACCCTACTGTCCTGTCTTCCCTGGAGACTTTCCTCTCTCCTCTCTCAACCATGACTTGCCCCAACCAGGCTGCCTCTTTCTATTACTCTTCTCTCACCTCTGCTCTCGACTCTGTAGCCCCCCTCCACACTGTTCCCCTTCGACGCTCTAAACCACAACCCTGGCACAACAAAATAACTAGATTCTTGCAAAAATGTGCACGCTCTGCTGAACGCCTCTGGAGGAAATCTCACTCTCTGGCAGACTTCCTCCATTTCAAGTTTATTCTCTCCTCCTACAGCGCTGCTCTCTGCTATACCAAACAATCTTTCTTCAAATCTCTCATCTCTTCCCATTCCTCCAATCCCAGACGTCTCTTTGAAACTTTCAACACTCTACTTCGCCCTGCCCCACCCCTCCTCCCTTCATCCCTCACTGCCACTGACTTTGCCTCCTTCTTCCTCTCTAAAATTGAGGTAATCCGACATGATATCTCCTCCCATACCCCCTCTGCTGCCCACCCACCCCAATCATCCTCCCCTCCCAACTACCCCACTCTGTCATCCTTCTGCCCTACTACAGCTGAGGAAGTCCACTCCCTCATCTCATCCTCTCCCCCCTCTACTTGTCCCTTGGACCCTCTCCCCTGCCGTCTCCTCAGTTCCCTCTCCCCCACTGGCTGCTCCCACCTTGCTCACCTCTTTAACCTATCTCTTTCTACTGGCATCTTTCCCTCACCCTTCAAACACGCTCTGGTCTCGCCTATTCTTAAAAAACCAAACCTGGACCCTTTATCTCCCACAAGCTACCGCCCTATCTCTCTTCTCCCATTTGCCTCTAAAATACTAGAATGGCTGGTTTACAGGCGTCTCACCAGCTACCTGTCTGACCACTCCATCCTAGATCCCCTTCAATCTGGCTTTCGCCCACTTCATTCCACTAAGACTGCCCTAGTGAAAGTCACCAATGACCTGCTGTCAGCCAAATCCAAGGGTCACTTCTCCCTGCTTATCCTTTTGGACCTATCTGCTGCCTTTGACACTGTGGATCACCCTCTCCTCCTCCACACACTCCAAAACATTGGCCTCTCTGTCTTCAACTGGTTTTCCTCTTACCTCTTCAACCGTTCCTTCTCAGTCTCTGCCTCTGGCTCTACCTCACCACCTTCTATCCTTCCTGTGGGGGTCCCTCAGGGTTCCGTCCTTGGCCCCATTCTGTTCTCTCTGTACACCTCCTCTCTGGGTGCACTCATTAACTCCTTTGGCTTCCAATATCACCTCTATGCAGATGACACCCAAATCTACCTCTCCTCTCCTGATCTGTCCCCCACTGTTTTCTCTCAAGTTTCCAACTGCCTCTCTGCCATCTCTACCTGGATGTCTGAGCGATTTCTGAAGCTGAATATGGACAAAACTGAACTTATTATCTTTCCCCCACCCAGAGCTATGCCCCCTACTAATATCTCTATCACTGTTAACAACACCATCTTCTCCCCTGTTCCCCAACTCCGCTGCCTGGGTGTCACTCTTGACTCCTCCCTCTCCTTTGCACCCCACATCCAAGCCCTGGCCCATTCTTGCCGGTTCCAGTTACGCAACATTGCTCGCATCAGGCCCTTTCTCTCACAGAGTGCAACTAAGCTGATCATCCACTCATTGGTCATCTCACGGCTTGACTACTGTAATGTTCTCCTCACCGGCCTCGCTCAATCCCAACTGGCTCCTCTCCAATCTGTCCTCAATGCTGCAGCCAGGCTTATCTTCCTCTCCCGCCGCTCTAATTCTGCCACTCCCCTTCAACAAAATCTGCACTGGCTTCCATTCCCCTACAGAATCCTCTTCAAACACCTCACACTCACATACAGGGCCATCTCTAATTCCATTGCTCCATAAATCTCTAACCTCATCTCCATTCATACACATTCCCGCCCTCTAGGGTCAGCTGACGACTGTCGTCTCTCCTCCACCCTGATCACTGCTTCCCATGCTAAAGTACAGGACTTTGCCCGTGCTGCACCCCTTCAGTGGAACGCACTCCCTCGCTCCATTAGACTCTCCCCAACCTTGCAAAGCTTCAAACGGGCACTGAAAACTCACCTATTCATCAAAGCGTACCCTTCCACTGCATAAACCTGATGGTTCTCCGACCCCTTGCCTGTTTACATCCTGCTATCTAACCACCACTCCCTCGCTTGCACCTCTTTTAATCTGTTTGTCTCCCCTTCCTACTAGATTGTAAGCTCCTCCGAGTAGGGCCCTCTTCCCTCCTGTTGTCAAAGCCCACTTCTCTTCACATTTCACTCACAGCTCTCCTTTACTCCAACACTCAGTGACCATCTTCGTCTGCATACTCACCTCCATCATTGGCCTCAAGCCTCTAGTTGTATGTTGATTGAGTCCTCACTACTTACATTTAAGCTGTAATGTGTATTGAACTGTGGTGCTCTTTGTTTGTACTGTATTTTTGTTATTTATTCAATGTTATGCCAAGTTTTGTCTCCCTGTATTGTTCCTTTGTACGGCGCTGCGAAACACTTGTGGCGCCTTATAAATAAAATTATAATAATAATAATAATTATAATCTATCTGTACAAACACACACATTTTTATATATATGTATATATATATTATAGTTTGGAATGAAAGACAGCACTCAAAGGGTCTTATCAAAATGTGCTATAATGCAAAGTGTTTTTTACTTAGCATTATAGCACATTTGATAAGACCCTTTGAGTGCCGTTTTTCATTCCAAACTACATTCATCTGCCAGGGGACACCGAGGCAAGTGAGCAGGAGAGGAGAGTGCCGGGCCTCACTCTCTCTCTCTATCTCTCTCTATATATACACACATACAAAATCATGTCTAAGTTTGGAATGTCACTCTAATTAAAAGTAGTGTAAATGGTGGGGTGCCAGAAAAGAAATGTTTATAAGTAAATTGTCATACCCAGTCAAGGCACTCCCGTTCTGTCAATCCTCAAGAAATCTACCAGTACGCTGTGTTCCGGCGGGAATGTTTATTGAGTGAATGACAGAATGGGAATAACGTGACTCAGTATGACAAGTCATATGCACACACACACATATATACACACAAATACATACACACACAAACATTTATATATGTATATATATTTCATATTTTTAGCTTTTTTTACTTTTAGTGAATCCCAGCAGTCAGAGCAGGATTAAGATACCACCTGCACCTCTCTGCCCCCTGATCCCACCTGTACCTCTCCGTTCCCTGTGCACCTCTCCATCCCCCTGCACATTTCCATCTCCCTTGCACTTATCTATCCTTCTGCCTGCACCCCCCCCCCCCCCCCCGCACCTCTCTGTCCCTCCTTTACCTCTCCATCCCTCTGACTTCCTTCACCTCTCCGGCTCCCTGTCCTCCCTGCATCTGTCAAATAAAATTTATGTAGAAAACATAACAAATATGCAACAAAATTTCTGGCATTTGCCTAACTTCAGGCAGGCAGCAGGTGGAGGATGGGGCATGTGGCAGGTAGCAAGCAAGCACTGGGGCGGGCAGAGGAGGTAAGGTGCAGCATTAGCCAGTCCCCGTTTATTGTAGCCTGTGCGGCAGCCACTCCCGGCGCAGGCTGCAACTTCACATATGGAAGTCAGCTGTCACAGCCCAGCACGACCCTGCAGCACGTGTGGCTGTGACAGCTGCCACTGGGGAAGCAGTGCCATGGCTACTATATACACGCACATCACATACATGCACATACCATACATATATACAAACAGGACAAACATGCACACATACAGTAATCACACGCATGCCATACATACACACAGGACATGCCATACAGACACGCACATACCATACAGACACACAGGACATACACACACACATACCATACACGCACACATACCTTAGACACAAAGGACATACACGCATACACACATGGCATACAACCACAGATACCATACAACATGCACACATACAGCATATTTATAAACATACACAAGCTATGACCAACTAATACCCCCACAGTATTAGTTCACAGATTGTAATTGATATGTGTACGAAGTTTGGTGTAAATTGCTCCAGTCATTCCAGAGTTATGCTAAATGCTAATTTGCAAAAACTGTGTTTGTTAATTAATAAAAAATGAACAGTAATTAATTTGGATTTTTTTTAGTTGCCTCGGCCATGTTTTAATACGCTCGTATGTAAAATTTAACGATCTTCTCTTGTAAACAGTGGATTTCTAATGAAAGACAGAAGGACAGAAAATGTTTAGCTTTTTTAGATAATAATAATAATAATAATAATAATAATAATAATAATAATAATAATAATAATAATAATAATAAAAAATAATAATAAAAAAATAATAATAATAGCATTTTTGGGGCTGATGTTTCTTTAAAATAAGTTTGCTATAAAATCAAATAGTCTTTTTAATGTCAAAAATGTTTATTTATTATCGATGCCAAATGCTTATTAGTTATCACTCCTACATTTTCCTTTCCCAACCTATAATTAAATCTGTTGGGAGAAGAAGTGGCCCAGTCACAATGTCAGTGTCATTGATATGGTGGAACATAATTTAATCTGATCTGACAGCACAAGCTATCTTGAGAAAAACCCATGCTGTAATGTCTAAAGAAAATAATTATATTTGGCAAGCATAGTGTGTGTCAGAGAACAATAACAGTGTTACTGTTAGTATTATTTGATCCTGCCACTGTACTCGTAGGTGAGCATTCAAATAGATTTTGACTAATTAATATGAATTTTGCTAGTACTTTTAGTAAGTGATCTGTAAGCGCATAAACATTTACAACAGAAATATAAAACCCCCTAGATATGTATGTCACATAAATTAACTTTTTTAATTAAGAGGATCTATTTGGAGTTACATGGTTTAGATGAGTACTAGAGGTGTTTGGTTTTCCTAAAATACTGTACAAACACTCCTGAACTTAGGGGTTCTGAGTCAAATCAAGGCCCACTTGGAATCACTTTGGGGTAGGAGAGGAATGAGGCCTGGGTGGGTATTTGTTAGTTTGAAACTTGGTTCAAATGACATTACTTTTGCTAGTTTCATTATTTTTATCAATGTTTAAAATATTTTTTCAAAGGTATCCAAAAACTGAACCAAATACTGAATCTGAGCCAAAACATGTGAGGGAGGTTTTGCCAAAACCAAAACAAGATGATGGTTTAGATCCAAAGCAAAACAAAAACATGGGGTCTGTGCACATCTCTAACTAGTATTTATGTCTAAATGTGTTCATATTTAGAATTGGACTCATGTCTCTACGTCAGTAGCACAATAGGTTACAGAAGTCTAAGTATGGCACTATACACATACAGTACTGGGTACTCCGTTAGAGCGCCAGCTCCAGGAGCCAAGGAGGTGAGAGGGTACTCCCTCGACCCCCCCCCCCCCTATCCTCCCATCTCTGCTTTCCTGGTGGACACAGGAGCTGGGAGCTTCTGGAGGGGGAAGCAGTGCCGGACGGTGCAGAGTCTATGTCAGCATACAGACAGAGACCCTGTGCACCTCCAAAGATGGCTGCTGCCTTACATGAGACAGACATTAGAGGTCCTCTTGCTCCTCTAGCATCTGTCAATACCTGTGCTGAAACACCCTTTTCATCAATAAGCTAGTTCAATATAGGTAATGGCAATCATACATTAAGTAGGTTATTCTAATCTCTTCGCACCCCTACGCTTTGATGTTTGGCATCTGCGCATGTGCACACTGTGTGTGAGCGCATGGCACACTACCAGTGCGGGTGGGGGGGGTGTGGGGCAGCGACGTGCTGAGCCCATGGGAATGCCCAGCATTTCATGGGCGTTCCCAAAGCAACTTACGTAAATCTAGTGCTCTCTGCATTTGTTACATTTGCCCCACCTGCAGTGCACATGGGGGCAGATGTATTAAGCCTGATAAAGTGACAAAGTGGTTTTAAAGCAGTGGTAAAGTGGAAGGTGATAATGCATCATCCAATCAGCTCCTAACAGTCATTTTTCAAACAAAGTTGATTGGATAGTGTGTTATCACCTTCCACTTTATCACTGCTTTATCACTTTACTATGTCTACTGTACCCTATGGTTTTGCTAAAAACTGTGCTTTTTCATCTGGTCTGGACAACCCCCATAGACACCAAAACAACATAAAATTATTTTATATTATTGAATCAAAGTTGTTTTTTTTTTTTTACAACAAAAAGATGGAAATGGTAAAAATAGATTTTCATTTAAGTTTCCAAAACATTAGCCATTAACAAATAATAAGTTAAATGGTAACGACATTCTTCCTCTAAAGATATCATTTGAATAACATTTGAAACAAAAAAAAGGTGCTTTTTGTGTTACTTGATTTTTACAGTTCGAGTACTAAAAGTGGATGATAATTAGGGCTTACATAAAGACAGGTGGCCTTTAACTTATCACATTATCATTAGAGAGGAAACCCAAAGCACTACTTAGATTGTTGAACCTGGCCAAATCATGATCAGTCACTTTTGTGCTGAGAGGATCAGCCGCTAACAATGTCCACGATGAAGTCTGATAGGTTGTAATTTACCTGCATGTATCCCAATCATTTCAATTGGGAACAGCAGGATTGCTCAGGCAGCGCATACTGCATGATTGCAGACATTGTTAGCAGCTGAAGCCTATTAGTTTATGAAAGTATCTTCATTTTTTTCTTCTTGTGTGAACTAGATCAGTTCTCTTAGTTTGAATGTTGTACTCAGTTGTTTAGAGACTTAATGCATCACACACTTACAGTATAAGGTATTTTCCCCCCTTTCATGTCACTAACATCTTCATTTAAAGTCATGACCTTCTATATTTCTTTTATAAATATAAACAAATACATATAACAATATATATATATATATATATATATATATATATATATATATATATATATATATATATATAGAACACACAAGATATGGTTCAGGTATTGCGATAATCTAACGGCGAGCCGCAATTACTAAACGTTTCTCCTGTTAGTAAGAAACAGAGGGTAACACAAAATCGGGGGTTGTTAGGAGTGCGCTCTGATCGTACCACCTAGCACATGGGTGTACCAATAAACATGATAAAACAATCATTCATTTTTCTGGAATAGAATTCGAATATTTCAGCAATGCAACGTAGACTTCGTTCAAAACGTAATTCTTTATTTAAGAAGCCCTTTATTTTTATCATGTTTATTGGTACACCCATGTGCTAGGTGGTATGATCAGAGCGCACTCCTAACAACCCCCGATATATATATATATATACACCAGGAAAATTCTGCGGCACTCACTCCAACAATAACTGGCTCCAAAGAATCAATAGTATTCAGTATGACATGTTTCGGTTTTAATACCGTCCTCAGATACAAAATATATGTTAATTTAGCTTACCTTTATAGCAGTGTTTGTGAACCTCCACCTCCATCACCACATTAAAACCGGAAGTGCACAGTGTTATCATTAATGCACTCCCCTCACCCAAGTGCAACAAGACCAACAAAATTTCAGATCCCATCAGCAGAACTGTATCAACAGAAAATACATTCATTATAGTAGTGCTGTAACAATATGAGGGGATGAAATAAAATACATTATCATGTCACATATTCGCAGCAGGCAGAAAAAAAAAATATACGTACGGTACTGTAATATGACAAACGGACAGAATTGTAGAATCGCATAAGGTCAATTATGTAAATAAGACAAAAAAACTCAGAAAAAGCAATTAAAGTTGAGATGCTCATTTAAGCCATACGGTGCCACCGTTTTCAATCGGTGGATCCACCGTACCTCCTTCTGGAGCAACAATCTGTCTCTGTCACCACCCCGTCGACTTTCTGTCACCTGATCAATCATTAAATAGCGCAAACTTGCAAGGTTATATTTACAGGCTAGAAAAAGTTTTGCAACAGGCTGGTCCACCAACTTGCTCTCTAGGGTAAGCTTGATAGCACTCCTGTGTTGTGCCATGCGCTCCCGGAACTGGCATACAGTTTTACCGATGTAGTACATACTGCACGGGCAAATATTGCAATATACTACATACTTGCTAGTACATGTGAGCGCTTGCTTAATCTTAATGCAATGGCCCAAATGAGGATGTACAATATAGTCCCGTGTTAGTAAATAGTTGCAAGTTATACAGCCAAGACATTTGTAATTCCCCGGTTTTCGTGTTAGGAAATGAACAGGGCCCGGCGGCGTCAGATCCGATACATCGGTCCGCACCAGAAGGTCCCTAAGATTTTTCCCTCTTGTGTAACATGGTAACAGATGTCGTTGTTTGTATCCTTTGAGGTCCGGATCCGATGTTATGACAGGCCATACCTGCTTGGCCATCGATGTAATATTTGATGATTCAGTCAAGAAGTTATTGATCCAAATAATGGAATTCTCACTTCTGTCAGGCTTTCTTTGTGTACCTTGTTTAGGCTGTTGGCTAGCTTTGATCCTTGCTTTATTTAACAAATCCTTTGCATATCCCTTCTCCAGAAATTTAATCTCCATTAGGTCAAGTTGTTTTTTCTCCTCAGTAGGGTCACTACAGATCCGATGAACACGGAGAAACTGGGAATAGGGGAGTCCTTTTTTCAAGGATATGGGGTGATGACTGGAAAAAGAAAGCAAACTGTTACAGTCTGTTGGTTTACTGTATAGCGTTGTCGAGAATTCACCAAGGGAGATGGCAACTTCCACATCCAAAAATTGGATACGTTCCTCCTGGATATTAAAAGTAAACTTGATATTGGGGTCTCCATCATTGATAAGTTTTATCATGGATAGCAAGTCCTCTTTGGACCCCCGCCATAGGAAGAAAATATCATTGATAAATCGTGTATAAAAGTTTATTTTAGAATTATTTCCAGATCCGAAGAAGAGCTTGTCCTCAACTGTGAACATAAATGCATTTGCATATGTCAGTGCAATCGCAGCACCCATTGCACACCCCAGTATTTTTAAATAATACGATTTATCGAAGATGAAAAAATTCCTCTCTAGCACCAAACGTAACAGGGTCAGGAAAAACGTTAAATCAGGGCCCTTATACAGGGGATTATTTTCCAATAGAGCCCCTACTGCCTGTATCCCCCTGTCATGGGGGATGTTAGTGTACAGGCTTATAACATCGGCGGTGCACAGCAAGGTACCAGGTGTGACTGGTCCATGCATCCGCAGTTTTTCCAGAAAGGCTGCCGTATCTTTAAGATACGTTACTTTTTGTTGAACTGGAGCTTGGAGGTAAAAGTCCAGATATTTAGCGATTCTATAGTACAATGAGTCCCTTGCGGACACAATAGGTCTGCCCGGGTGATTTGTACTATTCTTGTGTAGCTTGGGTAAGCTGTAGATAACCGGAACTTTGGGAAATTGCTCATATAACGCTTTTTTTACATGTTCAGTTATAACACCACTCAACACTGCTTCTTGCAGAATTTGCCCCAATTCCAGTGTATATTGAGGAGTGGGATCACATTTCAATTTGGTGTACACAAGTGGATCATGTAGTTGCCTACAAATTTCAGCCTTGTAATCTTGCATATTCTGCACAACTATTGCACCCCCCTTATCCGCGGGCTGAATAGTGATGTCAGTGTATGCAGATAGATTTTTGAGGGCCACTTTTTCATCTTTATTTAAATTACATGTTACTTTTGTGGGATTAATCTCATATTGCTCAATGGTATTAGTGATTGTTCTGGTGAAAGAACGAATAGCCGGGTTTAATGACACAGGGTCAAAAGTGGATTTTATTTTGACCGGGCAGGTCGGTATTTCTAACTGTACGGTAGTCTGCTTGTCAAAATGTTCTTTAAGACGCAATTGGCGATTAAGTCGGGCTAAGTCGATTTTACTGCGGAGGCTATCATGTGGATTTGTAGGTACAAAGCTCAGGCCCCTTGATAGTACTTTGATCTCCACCTCCGTCAGCTCTCTGGAGGACAGATTCACTACCGGGCACTTTTCTTTGTATGCTTTCTTCCTCTCCCTCTCACACTGGCCTCCTCTTCGGGTATGTCCAGAGCGGGGCTTCTTGCTCTCGTAAGTACCCCTAAAGGGAGATCCTTAGCCCTATTGGACCCTGTCGCCTCTGACTCGCTGTTGGATGTGGCACTGGATGTACCAGTGTCTAAGGCTGATCTCTGCGCCCTTCTGCCATATCTTTGGCGTTGTGGTCTTGATTTGTTAGTGGGTTTATTATCCCAATAGTAGACGCGATTATCTTCATAATCCTTAGACACTGTTGCAATTTTTTTTTTGTTTTGAAGGCAATCAGCTCATTCTTGTACTTCTCAACCTCCAATTTAAGCTTGTCCAGCCAATCACATGATTTATCTGCAAATAAGTTGTCGAGGTGTGTACTCTCAAATGTAGATATTTTACTACGGGTTGCTGCCAACTCCTTTGTTGATTCCTGGATAACCAATAAAATTAAATCGAAGGAGGCTTTATTGAGGACAGCTGACTATCGCCGACAAAAGTCAGGGTTATTGCGTCCAATAGTTGGGGTATTTTTGATTCGGAACCCCCTAGGAATTTTTTTATTTCTGAAGTAATCCGACAAGCACACTCCATGAAGATAGAAATCCGTCTCACGGTTCTTCAATCTGAGCAGCTGAGTATAGAGCGATTCACTGGTGTCCGCTGTCTTTGCTGCGGCAAGCCGGTCAGGCACCAGTATTCTGTTTGCATCAATATCTGACAGGGATAACATTTCACCCGGCGGCAATGCAGTATGTCTGTATTCCGCTACTTCCTCCGTTACAGGTTCCATGTCAGCGGGTAATTTGAAGTGGGAAATGACAGACAATGTGTAATCACCATGTTCAGTGGCGTGAAAATTAAAAGATATCGAGGTTCACTTGTATTTACGGTATAGGTGCCTTGTTCAGCCTGAACAAGCAATGCTCAGGAAAATATAGTCATGTGTAAATAACCGGCACTCTCCAATTTTCAGTCACAAGACAACAAGTGCGGCACCCTCCGCAGTGGAAACGTAGTAATATACCAGGGAAATTCGGCGGCACTCGCTCCAACAATAACTGACTCCAAAGAATCAATAGTATTCAGTATGACATGTTTCGGTTTTAATACCGTCCTCAGATACAAAATACATGTTCATTTAGCTTACCTTTATAGCAGTGTTTGTGAACCTCCACCTCCATCACCACATTAAAACTGGAAGTGCACAGTGTTACCACTAATGCACTCCCCTCACCCAAGTGCAACAACACCAACAAAATTTCAGATCCCATCAGCAGAACTGTATCAACAGAAAAAGACATTCATTATAGTAGTGCTGTAACAATATGAGGGGATGAAATAAAATACATTATCATGTCACATATTCGCAGCAGGCAGAAAAAAATATATACGTACGGTACTGTAATATGACAAATGGACAGAATTGTAGAATCGCATAAGGTCAATTATGTAAATAAGACAAAAAAACTCAGAAAAAGCAATTAAAGTTGAGATGCTCATTCAAGCCATACGGTGCCACCATTTTCAATTGGTGGATCCACCGTACCTCCTTCTGGAGCAACAATCTGTCTCTGTCACCACCCCGTCGACTTTCTGTCACCTGATCAATCATTAAATAGCGCAAACTTGCAAGGTTATGTTTACAGGCTAGAAAATGTTTTGCAACAGGCTGGTCCACCAACTTGCCCTCTAGGGTAAGCTTGATAGCACTCCTGTGTTGTGCCATGCGCCCAGACCTCTTGCCCTCTGTGTTGTGCTGCTGATTGTGCGCATCAGTGCTGCAGGCGGGGTCCGGTCCTTGTGCTCCTGTGGAGGTGAGAGACAGTTCGCCCGGCTGGCTGTGTGTGGAGACGCCGCTCCGATGTACGTGGATGCGGCTTCCCACAGTCCCCTGACCCGGATGCCACTTCCGGGTTAGCGGGATGACGTCACCGGGGGGGGGGGCTCTGTGCGCTCGACTCTCCGTGAGGAGACTTAGTTGCCAGCGGGTGTGAGGCAGGATCAGCTGTAGTGTTGGGCGTGTGGTAGTTGATGTCCAGGATTGTACATTCTTGGTGGTTTTGTTTGTCATGTTATTGCATCCTGTGCACCTCCCACAGTTGTGGAAGCCTGTGGTGTGGCTGATGGTGGTCTGTGTCATGGTCTTAGGTTTGATGTGATTGTGGACAAGTCTTTGTCTGATGTCGGGTGCTTTGCGGTAAGTAACTTTTGGTCTGTTCGGTAGTGTTTGTGTGAGATCAGGATCCTGTTGCAGAATGTGCCAATGTGCCAATGTCTCCTAAGTATGTTATGGAACTGTTTGGCTGATCTATTGTAGGTTGTGATGAACGTCACCTCATTGTTCTCAATGGGGTTAGGTTTGGGTTTGGTTTGTAGTGTGGTGGACCTATCAAGTGTTGCTACTTCATTAAGAGCGGTTTTGACTATGTGTGGATCGTACATTTTGTTATTAAACTGTCCCATGAGTTCTGTGCTTTGTGTAATGAATTCCTCTGTTTTGGAGCAGTTCCTCCTGATGCGTCGGAACTGTCCCTTGGGGATGTGCTGTAACCAAGGTTTGTGATGGGCGCTGGTGTACAGTATATAACTTTTGACATCTACGTTTTTTCTATATGTCCTAGTATGTATGGTGTTATCTTCTATGTAGATGTCTAGGTCCAGAAATTGAACCGAAGTTTTACTAATGTTGGTAGTGAAGGTAAGGTTTCTATTGTTTGCGTTCAAGTACTGTGTGAATTCAGTTAATGAGTCAAGTGTGCCCTTCCATATGAAGATTATGTCATCAATAAAGCGCCGCCATAGGATCAAATTGTCACTCCAGCTATGCCCAGCCTGTATATAGTCTTCCTCCCATTTTCCCATGAACAGGTTGGCATAGCTGGGCGCCATTTTCGATCCCATAGCGGTCCCAGTGGTCTGCAGGTAGTATGTGTTGTCGAACCATGTGTAATGTAGAATGTAGTTGATTGTGTCAATAATGAAGTTGGCCTGTTCTGGTGGAAGTTCTGTGTCTCTATCAAGAAAATGTTTTGTGCTTTCTAAACCCTGGTTGTGATTTATAACCGTGTACAGTGATATGACGTCGCTAGTAGCGAGCCAGTAGTCTGTTTCCCCGTGAATGGTTTGGAGGTTGTTGATGATGTCCGTGGTGTCTTTGATCTATGAGGGTAGTGTTTTTACATGATCTTGCAGGAAGTTGTCTGCATATTGTGCTAGGTTGGATGTGAGGGAATTGATGCCCGACATGATGGGCCTACCTGGTGGATGTGTCTGGTTTTTATGTATCTTAGGGAGGTAGTAGAAAACGGGTATAATGGGGTGGTCCTGTTGTAAGAAGAGATATACGTGTTTATTAATGATCCCATTGTCCCTGCCTGCTTTAAGCAGTGTGTCTAATTCTGTTTTGAATTTCTGTGTGGGGTCACCCTTCAGTGGCATGTATGTGGTGGTGTCGTTTAGTAAGCGTTGAGCCTCTGATTTGTAGTCTTGTTGGTTGAGTACTACTATGCCCCCCCTTGTCTGCAGGCTTGATGATGAGTTGGTCATTTTTCTCTAGGGTTTTGAGTGCCTGTAATTCTTGTTGTGTCATGTTGTCAAGCTGCCCCCGCACACTAGGGATTAGAGCGCTACAACCAATAAAACCTATCACTTCCGGGGGGCGGAGCATCGTGATGGCCGCATCTTAATTCTCTCTATGGCTCCTGCATCTAAAATCAACATCCATCCACCACTTTATCCCCGCACAAAA
This sequence comes from Crinia signifera, assembly GCF_055691185.1. Classification (NCBI taxonomy): domain Eukaryota; kingdom Metazoa; phylum Chordata; class Amphibia; order Anura; family Myobatrachidae; genus Crinia; species Crinia signifera. Next base: position 268,389,925 of record NC_139219.1, on the reverse strand, counting down.
GACCCCAAAGCGTGCAATCCATCAAGGGGAAACGCCATACCATCCTTCTGGCGAGTTGATAAGGATCCAGGAGCTGATACTACCCCGGAATCCTGCCTGCAATGTGCGAGGCTTGCCCCACGTGAGACGCTGCCGGCGCCATCACGAAACTGCATCCCCATACCCCTCATTCACCAAAGACCCCCGTCCTGCTACTGAGCCTAAGCAGCCAAACACCAACCTGCCGGGACTGAAGACGCGAGAGCGGAGAGGAGCGCTCTATCTGACCTTGCTCCCTCCCTGCAGCGCGACGGAAAAGACGCTGGGAGAAGCTGCCCGCCTGTGAGCCGGCGGGGCTGCGCCGGAGAGAGAGACCGCCGGAGGGTGGTGGAGAGGCGGCTAAACAGCAGCTGCCAAATCCCTGGAGGCTCCCTGAGGCGCAGATCGTGACGGCGCAGAGACCGGGGCTGACTGACGGCGGGCGAGAAGCTGACCCTGGGCAACCAGCCAGACAGCTAAAGCCCCCGCACATCCAACATCACTAACAACTGTGAGTACAAAACCCACTGCAGAGCGGCACCTGCGCCACGGACGCCCGAGGGAGACACAGCTCACATTGAAAATTTGCCTGACAGGGCCCCCGCCTCTAGAGCGCCCTGGGACATATTCCCAATACCCGTCCACTCTCCCCTGGCTCACTACAGCTAACACTGACTGAACAGTCTCCCCATCAATTGTAGAAGCCCCACTCCACAGCTTAACTCAATACAAGAGCTCTAACCTGTTTTCCAAAGCAGCATAATAGAACTGAGATACCGACAATTAAATATCCAGAGGGGCTCAACTGTTGATCACTACAAGGAGCAACAAACTAAGCTTGCCACAACCATCTGGTTTGGTTTATTGAACATTTGCTTATACTGCATACGTTCCCCGCTTCCTTCAATCTTCCCCCCAGCTCAATACAAGACAGGTAGCTGAGAAAAAAAAAACAAAAAAAAAAACAACAAAGTTAAACCCATATTGTACATTTGTGTTTAAGAAAGCTAGATTTGGGAGCTACTTATACGCCACTGCCATCTAGTGGACAAACCGCTAAACCACATCCAAGATATCCAAAATTAGAGGCACATTCAATATATCACTTACCACTACTGTGCTTAATATCCAAAGAACCCTCACAGGTTCTATAAAATCAAAGCTTTGACAAGCTCCTGCTCCAAAATTACCCACTCTTTTCTCAGGATGAAACGCAAGCACATTCGATACCAAATGTAGGATATGCCGTTAATAGCCGACCGGTGTTCCATTGATCATCTTGCCTGGCAACATGAGTGCCACAATATAACCATTGATCTGGGAGAAGTAACCATATTAGCTTGCTAACAACCAAGTCTCCTGACTCTCGCCCCCCGGGGTATGGACAAATTTTTACAGAAACCATATCACACTCCCCAAAATATGGTCAAACAAAATAAACCTGGTCCCAAACCTCAACTTAAGAACCCTCTGGCCCAGCAATCCACTACTTCGGAGGATTCACAATCCCCCTCTCCAAGCTCTGAACCCATCCCGCCAAACCCTGACACTCTTACTCCAGAAATGTCATTCTTCCAACAACTTGACAAAAAACTGGACATTATGCAAGCGTCCACGGATGCAAAGCTAAACACAATCCAAACATCCTTAGACTCTATAGTGTCCAAGATCGACAAAAACACTAAACGTATAACTGATTTGGAAACCAGAACAAGCGACCTGGAGGACACTGTGGTATCCCTCCAAAACACAACTGATCCTATTTCAGCGGCCCTAGAAGAGATGGCACTTAAAATAGACAAACTGGAAAATCGCAACAGGAGAAGTAACCTACGGTTTGTAGGAATCCCCGAAACAATAAAGGGTGACGACCTACAAGACCTACTAAGTGTGGACCTAGCTAACGCCCTCAAAGTCCCAACCCCCAATGGAATCATACAAATTGAACGCTCACATCGCATAGGTCCTGAAAGGGCACCTAATGCCTCAAAACCCAGACAAGTCATCGCCAAATTCTTGGACTTCAGGGACAAGGAAAATGTCCTACGCCTCTACAAGAAATCTCCTACACTGAAACTCAGAGACTTCCATGTATTGATTTTCCAAGATTTCTCCGCAACAGTTTCAAATAAAAGAAGAGAATTTAGCCCAATATGTAAATTTCTCTATGAAAACAAATACAAATTCACACTTCAATATCCAGCTAAGCTAAGGGTCCAGATAGACGGGAAAAATCTGGTGTTTAACACCCCCCAGGAGGCGAGAGAGCAACTCAACCTCCCCCCAAATGATTGAAATGTTAGTGGCACAAGTGTTGTTACATAATATAATCGCTGGTCCGACTGGGAAAATGGGAGTTATATACGACCCCACCCAGTTGGTCTTTCCAAACCAGGAACACCTGGTCGGTTAGTTCTGTTAATTGTGTTAAGAAAAACTATGTATACACCATGGTTAATTGTTTTTATGTTTAATTTGTCTCCTCTACTCTACCCCCTCTTTCACTCTTCTCTCCCCCCTTCCCCTTGCGCTGAGCCTCCGGGGCGGAATAACATGAAAAAGGATCAGAGACGTCCGGCTTGCTGGGACTGGATGTCTCCCCCAATACACTCAACAGACTGGACAAACCACCGCCAAAAAGCAGGTATCGGATAACATGACACACACACCAACACGGACTAACACAATACACACTAGACGAGACTTCCGCATCCTTTCATGGAACGTGGCAGGGCTAAACTCTGCTATCAAACGCAAAAAAGTATCAGCACATTTGAAATCTCTTAATGCAGACGTTATTCTATTGCAAGAAACACACTGGACTGCAGGACCCTTTGCTAAATTAGCAGGACCCTGGATAGGTGAATGCATCGCAGCACCTTACACCAGCAAAAAACGAGGAGTTGCCATCCTCCTACATAAACGCCTGCAATACGAGATATTAGATACAGACATAGACCCTGACGGACGCTACATACTACTATCCCTAAAAATACACGGTGAAATATTTACAATTATGAATATTTATGCACCCAATTCCCCAAATTTATCCTTCTACACAAAAGTATCCAACTTAATGTTGTCAAAAGAAGCACATAACCTTATAGTGGGGGGGGATTATAACCTTACATACGACTCTTCCCTAGACAGATCTCCGCCACTCCCACAACGAACAAACAGGAAAAGGGATGGCCTAACAATTCTAATGTCCACACACAACCTAATAGACCCTTGGAGAACAATACATCATAGAGAGAGAGAATTTACATATTTCTCCCATGTACACCAAATATTTACAAGAATCAATCACATCCTCATTAGAGACTCTATACAACCAAGAGTTACAGAGGCAAAAATAGAAAACATATTGATCTCTGACCACGCCCCTATCCACTTAAATATAAACCTCCAAAACCCCATAAATTCAAACCTCACTTGGAAATTCCCCTCATATCTCTATAAACAGGAACATTTTCGCAAATTCTTAGAAGCAAAATGGAGAGAGTACTCTACAGATAATAACTGTCACAAATCGAATCCCATCCTCTTTTGGTCTGCCTCAAAAGCAGTCATGAGGGGCCACATTATTGCTTATATCTCCCGCAGAAGAAAGGAAAGGAGAAATAAACTCCTCAACCTCTCCACAAATTTAAACAAAGCATACCGAGCTTACGTAGACAGACCAACAGAGGAAAATAAAACTGAATATTCCCACCACAAAACCCTAATGGAATCTTACCTCAACCACGAAGCCCAACTAAAAGTAGATTACAGCAAACAAAAATACTTCAACTGGGGAGGCAAATCTGGTAAATTACTGGCATACATGGTCCGCCAGCAACATAGAAAAAGATACATAACACGACTAAAAGACCAATCAGGTTATATCACCACTCACACAGATATCGCCAAACAATTCCATACATTTTTTTCAAACCTATACTCTCCACCCCCCACCCCACCATCCCCGGCATCTCTCCTTTATGAGGAAGCTGGACTCCCAAGGCTATCGGACGAACAGATAAGACTCCTAGAAGCTGACATATCAGCGGAGGAATTAAGCTCAGCAATAAAAATCCTAAAACTAAACAAATCTCCGGGACCCGATGGGTTTAGCGGAGAATACTATAAAATCCTAAAAACCGAAATAATGCCGAGTTTATTGGAGTTATTCCAGTTTCTGCAGAAGGAGAGCCCAAACTATCCAGAATTCAATGAGGCCCATACCATTCTCCTCCCCAAACCAAATAAAGACACAGAAAAGGTAGATTCCTACCGCCCCATAACCCTGCTAAACCAGGACTTCAAAATCCTGGCAAAAATCATGGCGACCCGTCTACAAACCTTAATGCCAACCCTATTAACACACCATCAACTGGGATTCACACAGGGTAGACATTCTGTCCAAGGAGTCCGATCTGCGATAACAGCCATAGCATCAGCATCAGCCAATAACCAAAAACACAATATCCTGTTAAGCCTCGACGCAGAAAAGGCATTTGACAAAATAACCTGGGAACACTTATATGGGGTTCTCGAACACAGGCACTTTGGCGAGAGGTTCGTGAACACCATACGACTTTTCTACAACAACCCATCCACAAAACTAATAGTCAACGATTTAATTGGGGAACCGGTCGCCCTACATAGAGGTACCCGTCAGGGATGCCCCCTATCACCCCTCCTGTTTAACCTCTCCCTAGATCCCCTACTACGGCTCCTGGATGGCATGTCCTCCTTTCAAGGAATAAAAGTGGGAAATAAATCTCTCAAAATCTTGGCGTTTGCAGACGATCTCCTACTGTTCTTTGGCAACCCAGAGACCTGCCTACAAGCGGTTATATCAAAAATAGAACAGTTCGGAATCATCTCAGGTTTCTCTATAAATGTACAAAAATCAACTGCCCTATCCCTTTCCAGCCAGACCTGTCCTGCTTGGGCAAGGTCACTTAAACTAACATGGGCCCCAACTAGTATCACCTACCTGGGAATTCAACTTCCAAAAAACCTATCCCTACTATACAAATTAAATATAACGACAATAATTGATAAAGTTATCTCCGAACTACGTCACTGGCAAGACCTGCAATTATCCTTTTTGGGTCGAGCCCACCTCATTAAAATGATCTCATTCCCGAAGCTACTCTATCCCCTCCAAATTCTCCCGATAATACTATCCAGCAAGGATGAATCCCAAATCAATAGCGCCTTTCGCAGATTCATATGGTCAAGTAAAAAACCTAAGATAAGTCTAAAAATCCTCCAAAAAAGTAAGAAAGAGGGAGGCATAAATTTCCCACACTTAGCACTCTACAACCAGGCAGCTATATGTAGATATATAAAAGACTGGATCAACTCCACTAACTGCTACGCAAACTCGGAACTAGAACAACAACTGGTACCAAATATACATCTGATAGCCCTTTTACATATGGACAAAAGAAACCTGCCCCCTCTAATTTGGGATAACCCTATCTTGATGTCCACTAGAACTGTATGGTTCAAAATACGCAAATCCTGGAACTTAAACCCCAAAAAATCTATACACCTTCCATTTTTGCGCAACCCTGAATTCCAAGAGGGAAAATCTGGCCCTCCGTTCCATATGTGGACAAACTTGGGGCTATCCTCTGTGAAACAACTCACTAACACTGAAACACTTAAACCCCTCACCATCTCCCAAATTACGAACAAATATACATTTACCACCCCACATACATTAGCGCTATACCAAGCACAACACTACACTCAAGCAGTGATCAAGGACTTAACAAAAAAGGACCACTCCAACCCATTAGACGCATGCTTCCAACTACCTACCCAAACGCCCAAACTCATATCCCTCTTCTATTCCACCATTCGGACACCCATCTTCTCACGCAACTTCTCCACAGGGATTCATAAATGGATTGAAATTTTTCCACATCTAACTTACCCAGACATATTAGAATCCCTACAACAATCACTACAGAACATGCCAAATGTCTCCTATAAAGAAATGACTTACAAAATTTGTTACCGAAGTTATATTTCTCCATCAAGAGCCGCTCAAATAGGCATCACTCCCTCACCCTCCTGCCCTAAATGCTCCCACCCACATGCGAACCTGACACATTGCTTTTGGGAATGTCCAAAAATACAAGATTTCTGGGGAAAAATCACCGACTTCATTAATAACACAATGAAAATACAATTCACCGCCTCCCCAGAATGGGCAATCTTGGGGGTTATAAAATCCTGCACAAACAACAGCCCAGAAGAAAAAAGAATCCTCTCAATATTCGCAGGAGTGGCTAGAAAATCTATCCTACAACTATGGCTATCCCCCCTCCCGCCTCCTATACAAATCTTTGAGGATAAACTTTTCTTATTCTTTAAGCTGACATGGTTGGGAACACACACGAACAACCAACAAACTCATAAAAAGTTTCTAGCTATATGGAAAAACTACATTAACTCACTCCCCCCGGACACAACTCGCCAACTACACATATGCACTCCCTAAAAACACATGCTTACCTGACTGGACCGAACACCCAATACAAGACGTTACAAGTCTCTCTCAAACCCTGATGAAGCGGAAAACCTCATGCTAATAACTCTTTAGCACAAATATCATTTGGACCCCGGAGCCCCAGCGCATCCCTCTCTTCTTTCCTCTCCCTCTCTATACTCTTTCCCCTATCTACATCTTATTATTTCTATACTACACCCCCCTATACCTACCCTACACCCCCTCTATCCCTCTACAAAATATCCCCCACAATCCCTCTCCAACCCTACCATTTTCTCTCATCTTACAACCTAAAATTCCTACCTACGTTCATACTATACCCACCAAAACTCTACCTCTATTTTATTAGCAACACAGTAAGCATTCATGTGGTAAACAAGATTTAGATATATATTACGAAACCATGAGCTTAACGAAGATCACATGAAAAAGAACAAACCAAATAAGCAAACTCAATGCTAACGTGTCATGTTAAAAATGGTTATCACAGTTTAATGTTAAGTTTAAAGAAAAAAGAAATTCCTTGGTTCACATATGGTCGTGGAACACAGGTGACCTGCTCGCAGCAAGCTCAACTACAGGAAGCAGTGCAGAAAATACCTCAGCCGTAACTTAATGCTAATGACTTCCTGTAACAAAGAAAAAATTAATCTTGTCAATGTACATCATTTTATTGCCAAACGTAAAATGTACCAATGCACTCTGTGTATCCGAAAGAATGTCAATGTATATTTGCTTTTACCAAATAAAAAAATTTTTGGTTAAAAAAAATAAAACCTATCATCACATACCACTCAAGGGGTTAATTACACACCTGCGAGACTCCTCTAGCCCAGTGTTCTAACAGCTGTAATCACTTAGCTCCCTTCTAGAAGTAGTTAAGCATTTCTCCATTTAAAATCTTAAGCCCCGTACACACGGGGGGAGATATATTGCTCAGTGTCTCCTTTTCTCTCCTTATGCAATATATCGCTCCGCAATATACCCCCCCCCCCCCCCCGGGGGGAGTAATTATTACAACCTGGGTGCAGCCCTTGATTAACTTCTGCAAATTAGCGCTTTGTATCTGGATCTGAAAGCCAGCATTCCCTGTGCATGTTATGAGTTAGGCTTCAGTGTTTTAAGGTCTACCAGGCCTCTCTCCACTTGAAGCCTACCTGGAGTACTGACATCACAGGGTCTAATCATCTGACCATGAGTCATCCAATCCTGTGTCAGCCTGAGTCTCTCTCTATCACCTGCCTCCAGACACCCATCAACTAGGTATAAATAGAGAGACCTGTGACTTCAAGGCTGTAGGTTCCTCAAGTCACACAGCTCAGTGTGATCCTGGTAACTGAGCCTCCTTTGTGTTTTTACTGACTTCCCTGGTTCAGATTATCCAGCCGCTCCAAGATACACCTGTGACTGTGCGCCTTCCAGCTACCAGCTCCTGTGCGCCTTCCAGATATCAGCTCCTGTGCGCCTTCCAGCTACCAGCACCTGTGCGCCTTCCAGCTACCAGCACCTGTGCGCCTTCCAGCTAGCAGCACCTGTGCGCCTTCCAGCTACCAGAACCTATGGTGCACCTCCTGATGTATGATCCAGTACTCCTGGTAAATCATTCCAGCCTCCAGTCGTATCCTGTATCCAGCCAGTCCAGTCCTGTTCATACCCAGCATACAGCCCGGTTCAGTTGTTTCCAGTATCCAGTCCGGTACAGTCCTATTCATATCTTGCGTCATCCATAGAACACTAATAACCTGTACAATCCAGTCATACAACAATACATTCATCATTCTGCTTCCAATACCAACTCCCTGGTGATCCAGTGGTCAGGATACGGCTCTCTCTGCTGAAGCCCAGGTTCTATTCCCGCTCAGGGATTGCGCTCTGTCTCTTCGCCTGTTTTCACCCTCTTGCACAGACATCACACACACGCCGCACGCCGGGTCCACAAAACTCCTAGCCATGACACTGTCAGTGCATGCATTGCATAATACAAGGCATTTCCCTGTCACTTGCAAGTTAAGCAATGGTTTAGTTTAACAGTGCCAAAAGGTGCATACAGATATAATCACATATAGTAACATTGTGTTCAGTGAACCATTGTCCTAGTGTCTTCGCGGCAGTTGATAATACACTCTGAGAGTCCTGCGTGGGGATAGAGTGTCTGTGGAATAGATTAAACTGTCATATGCCAAGGCTGTGCATGCAGGGGACATCTGTCTGTAGTAGTAACCACATATAAATGTCAGACTGTATGAGGCATAAATTATAGTCAGAGCAAGTGCAATTACCTACTGGGGTTGCACAGCAGCATTGCCCACAGTACATACAGGATAAACAGCGATACCCTAGTGCTACAAACAACAGAGGTCCCATGTAAAGGTTACACAATGGTATAATCCACATAACGGACCGGTGTTGTGCGGCTGTAAATTTTTTTGCAAATAACTTACACTGCATAGTCACACTGCTTATATTTATGTGAATGCAATGGGGAATGGCCTGAAGAGTCACAGTTCAGCACCAGTGTCACTCACTTAGACATCACATTTAACAACACTCCTGCATTATAAAAAACAATAAACAATGACTTGCTAACTGCTTGTTCAGTAATCTATCTCAGCCAATATGTGCAAAAGGAAGCAGCATTGAAGTGTATGGGCACAGTGGACACTAATGGGTAAGGTCAGCTCAGCCACTGGAGTGAATGGACACAGTGGACACAGATAGCTGTATTCATAGACATGCTCAGCTTTGCCGCAAGGCATGTGAATCATGGCATAGCTGACACTGCGGGTGAGATTTAATAGGATGAGAGATTCAGAAAGTGAGAGATTTGGGAAGAAATCTCCAGGTTTTTTTAAAGCGGCAATCATTTACACTGCAAAATCAAACTGGTATTGCAGTGTAAATGATTGCCGCTTTAAAAAAACCTGGAGATTTCTTCCCAAATTTTTCACTTTCTGAATCTCTCATCCTTTTAAATCTCACCCAGTATGTGTTCTCAAGAATGACACACACATATGTTTTGGAATGCACCATTAAAAGCCATGAAATGATCAACATGTGGGATTATTCGCATTGCGGCCATCTTTGCAATCATAGGTCAGCTTAGCTTTGCCACACAATGGACACAGATAAATTAGTTTAGCCACTGAAGTCAATGGACACAGCGTGGATTAAATTGTGCCCAATCAGCAACTAGCGGCCAATTCTGGTTCACTCACAGTGAACCATTTTCGGCCCCTGACCCGATGGTCAGGGTTTATTCTAATGAGAGCTGCTCCATCTGTACAAATAAGAATTGTTGACTTGCATAAAGGTGGAAAGGGTTACAAAAGCCTTGATGTTCATCAGTCCATGGGAAGACAAATTGTCTATAAATGGAGAAAGTTCAGCACTGTTGCTACTCTCCCTAGGAGTGGCTGTCCTGTAAAGGTGACTGTAAGAGGACAGCGCAGAACGCTCAATGGGGTGAAGAAGAATCCTAGGGTGTCAGCTAAAGACTTACAGAAATCTCTGGCACAGGCTAACATCTCTGACGAATCTAGGATACGGAAAACACTAAACAAGAATGGAGTTTATGGGAGGACAAACCCTGAGGAAGCCACTGCTGTCCACAAAAAACATTGCTGCACATTTGAAGTTTGCAAATGAGCACTTGGATGTTCCACAGCACTATTAGCAAAGTATTCTACTAATATAAACTACAGTGGACAATCCTGCTGCTGCCTGTTCTGTCTGCTCCACAACCCCCAACTCCAGCAGTGTCTGCATGTATCATGAGAGATGTCATGAAGTCTCTTCACAGTCCAGTCCCACTGTGTCCTGCTCCAAGGAGCCATTCCATTGGCAACAGAAAAGGTGTCACTGACAGAGAGATTGACCGTCTGAAAGCCTAAAACCTGGTGTTAGACTGAGAGACAGCATGGCAGCAGTGCAGCAGAAGTGTGTAATATCTACCTTGCTTAAGCAATATGAATATGTTATTAACAAAAATATGATATTAATTTATTATTAATAAACAAATATGATGATGAGGAGGAATGTTGATGAGAATGAGGACTGCTGATGATAAAGATGAAACATAATCATGAAGAGGGATGATTAGGATGAAACAAAATGAGGAATGATAATAAGGAGGAGGAGGAGGAATGATTTTAAAGAGGAGGAATAAGGAGAAGGGGGCTCTACTGTAGAGGCATTTTATAAGGGTCTCTACTATGGAATAATCTGTATAAGAGGTCATACTGTGTGACATAATGTATATAAGGGGCTCTGCTTTGTAGCATAATGTGTATAAAGAGTACTACTGTGTGACAAGGGAGAGCAAAAATTATATATTTGGCATAGGCATCAAAATGTCTAGTTGCAGCTCTGTTACATTTCATTCTTTGTGTGATAAGTAAAATGAAAAGTAGGCAGAAAGTGAAAGAGATCAATATAGATGGATAAAAGACTTTTAAAGGGGGAAAGACAATAATACAGTATCAGTTTTTCAACTATTCAGTAGATGTCCAACATACAACAAAAGGTGCAGGAGAAGACACAGTGGGAGGGTTAATTTAAGTAAATTTGGATGTAGTCAACATAGTACAGTAAGAGGACAAAGGAGGTGATAATTTCAACAAAGGGTAAAAAATGTAAAGGAAGAAGGAAGTAAACAGTCTTGACTATTTCAAACATCATATATTAGAATTCCTTTCTCGGATGGAAATTATCCCTTGTGAATATATATATATATATATACTAGGTGATTCATCGCGCCCTACGGGCGCTCTTCACACCGTCGTAAGGGGCTGCGCCCCCTTAATTTGTGAACATTTGTATATGAGAAATATGGTTAGAATTGTATGAAAGATGCCCTGTATTGCAACTTAGGTGTCCGCGAATCGCGGAAGGGGGGGTCGCGGAGGGTGCCGCGAATTGCAGGAGGGGGGGTCGCGGGGGGTGCCGCGAATTGCAGGACGGGGGGTTGTGGGGGGGTGGATGCTGCGAATCGCGGGAGGGGAGGGATTGCAAAGAATCGCGGGAGGGGGGTCGCGGGGTGGGTTGCCACAAATCGCGGGAGGGGGGTTACGGGGGCGGGGGTTGCGGCGAATCATGGTAGGAGGGGTCGCGGGGGGTGTGCCGTGAATCACGGGAGGGGGGGTCACGGGGTGGGGTGCCGAGAATCGCGGGGGTGTGTGTGTGTGCCGTGAATCGCGGGAGTGGGGGTTGCGGGGGGTGGGGGGGTGTGACGCGAATCGCCATGAGAAAAAATCAACACAGAAAGGTCAACACATGTAAATGTTGACATAAGTGTGGCACTTCATTGGTGTCCATGTCGACACATGAGAATGAATATGAAAACATTCAAAAAAAAAAAACTTAAAAAACTCATGTCAACCTTTTTCATTGTCGACCATAGCCATGTCAGTGTTTTCCATGTGCAATTTAATTCTGGAGCTCCCGCGAATCGCGGGGGGGGTGCCGCGAATTGCGGGAGGGGGGGTCGCGGGGGTGGGTGCCGCGAATCGCGGGAGGGGGGGTTACGGGGCGGGGGTTGCGGCGAATCATGGGAGGGGGGGTCGCAGGGGTGTGCCGTGAATCACGGGAGGGGGGGTCACGGGGTGGGGTGCCGAGAATCGCGGGGGAGGTGTGTGTGTGTGTGCCGTGAATCGCGGGAGTGGGGGTTGTGGGGGGGGGGGGTGTGACGCAAATCGCCACAAGAAAAAAATCAACACAGAAAGGTCAACACATGTAAATGTTGACATAAGTGTGGCACTTCATTGGTGTCCATGTCGACACATGAGAATGAATATGAAAATATTCAAAAAATGACAAAAAAACTTCAAAAACTCATGTCAACCTTTTTCATTGTCGACCATAGCCATGTCAGTGTTTTCCATGTGCAATTTAATTCTGGAGCTGCCGCAAATCACGGGGGGGTGCCGCGAATTGCGGGAGGGGGGGTCGCAGGGGTGGGTGCCGCGAATCGCGGGAGGGCGGGGTTCACAGGGGTTCCGGTGGGGGGTTGCCGCGAATTGCGGGAGGTGGGGGGTCACGGGGGGTGCCGCGAATCGCGGGAGGGGGGGTTGCGGGGGGGTGTGACGCGAATCGCCACAAGAAAAAATCAACACAGAAAGGTCAACACATGTAAATGTTGACATAAGTGTGCCACTTCATTGGTGTCCATGTCGACACATGACAATGAATATGAAAAAATTAAAAAAATTAAAAATAAATCTTCAAAAACTCATGTCAACCTTTTTCATTGTCGACCATAGTCATGTCAGTGTTTTGCATGTGCCATTTAATCCTGGGGCTGCTGCGAATTGCGGGGGGGGGGGGTGCCGCGAATCGCGGGAGGGGGGTCGCAGGGGGGGTGCCGCCAATCGTGCAAGGGGGGGTCGCGGGGGGGGTTCTTTTTGCCGCGAATCGCGGGAGGGAGGTCGCGGGGGGGGTGTTTTTTCCGCGAATCGGGGGGGGGTCACGGGGGAGGGTTTGCCGCGATTCGCGGGAGGGGGGGTCGCGGGGTGGTGGTTATGCCGCGAATTGCGGGAGGGGTCGTGGGGGGGTTCTTTTTGCAGCGAATCGCGGGAGGGGGGGTCGCGGGGGTGTTTTTGCTGCGAATCGCGGTAGGGGGGGTCGTGGGGGAGCGGGTGTTTTTGCCGCGAATCGCGGGAGGGGGGCGCTCACCTGGTGGCTGTGGAGTAGCAGTGCTGGGCAACATGGGAAGGCAGTGGGTGTCTGGCACTGTCTGTGGGCTCACTGGGCTGGTTCTCTGTCACATACCTCCCAACATGACCCTCTCCAGGAGGGACACAATGCTCTGTTTCTAGACTTCCCCTTAATGTATGATTGCCATCACCTGTTTTAAACAGGTTAATTTCTCAGAAAGGTGTTCAGCACAGATGAAGGCAATCACACATTAAGAGGAAAGTCCAGGAACAGAGCGTTATAGACACAGACACCCACTTTGAGTGACAGATGTAGCCAAATATATAGGAGATATATATATATATATATATATATATATATATATATATATATATATATATATATATATATATATATATAGAATAAAACCAGAGGAAAGACAGAGAGACAGATATGGGTAAATGTAATAAGAATTTGTATTTTGTTCATTGTCATTCGTTATTTTATGACATTGAATGGCTACGTACGTATTTGTGTTGTAAACTGTATGACCTTGTAATCTACTAAGCATTTGGGTCATTCGTAATTTTCTAAGTTGTTGCCATTTGTAGTAATTCGTACACTATACGTTCATATTAGGAGTTATGAATGTATTTAATGAAATTCATAATAATATTTGTAAAAAATACTCCCGTCTGTATACGTAGAATGTAAGTTTCAATTAGTGATTGACTAAAAGTTACAGATATGGGAGTGATTTCACACAGGTGTATATATATATATATATATATATATATATATTATTTATTTATATATATATATATATATATATATATATATATATATATATATATATATATATATATATATATATATATAATGATCCCAGGCTCCTTGTGGGTGGGGACTAGCTGGTTTTGGAGAGAGATATTGCGATATTGGTGTAAAATAATGAATGTCATAAAGTTGTACTATTCTGGGTGTGTGTCTTTACTTTATTGTTCTTTTTACAGGTGAACTAGAAGTCTAAGGGTGCCCATTAATGCCCGGCATCTTGGGACTTTTGGTTCACCAAGACCCAGCATGCAGGGGAGGCCTGCTGGGACTTGTAGTTCAACTGTAGAAAGCCATGTTTATTATCCTAATTTTACACACATCATCCTGACGTCTACCGCCCTGGTATGACGGGCACAGCCCTGGGCTTAAGCCATGGACAGGGGACCACCCTTTAACGGGGTGGGGGGGTGTTCTGACTCCCCTACGGACCCCGTCCAGGTCTGACTAGCCACAGGGGACCTTGTATAAAAAGTGTCCCAGTCTATGGCATAACACAGTTATCTGTTGAAGCCCGGTGCTGGTTCCAAAAATACGGGGAACCCCAGTTTCTTCCCCATATATTTGGAACTAGGACCGTCCAAAAGCCTGATGCTGGTTTCTTAAATACCCCTACACATTTTGGCCCCAGTATTTATTTTTTTAATTTTCACTTTAATATATTTTTTTTTGTACAGAACCATGCACAGATGTTACTGATCTGTGCATGGTTCTGTCAAACTCGCCAGGCTATCACAGCGCCCAGATTTATTACGTATGCAAGCGTACTGAAATTGCATTGTATCACGTACAGTAGTAGCATGCGATGCGATTTCAGTAAATTAGTTAATAGTTAACACATGTCGTCATTACTGTGTGAGCTGTATGAATGTGAATGTGTTCCTAAAACACCACCACTATCCACGCCACCCCGAAGAGTGGCGAGCGGCGGCAGAACACATCCTCCGACCTTTTCATACCCCGACTATCCACGTCCGTTTGGAGTTGATTTTATATCGTGTGGCGAGTGCAGTGAGCCACCGAGCCCGAAGCGTGGCAAGCGCAGTGGATTACTTTACATGTATTCCACGTCCCCTTGCGGGGCTTTTCATACCCCCACTATCCACGTCAGTGTGGAGTTGATTTTATATAGTGTGGCGAGTGCAGTGAGCCACCGAGCCCGAAGCGTGGCAAGCGCAGTGGATTACTTTACATGTATTCTGCATCCCCTCACCACGCTTCAGGCTCGGTGGCTCACTGTGCTCACCACACTATGTAAAATAAACTCCACGCCGACGTGGATAGTGGGGGTATGAAAAGGTCTGAGGACGCTTTCCGCCGCCGCTCGCCATGCTTCGGGGTGGTGTTGATACTGGGGTTGACGCTAAATGGCATAGGTGCAAGTGCTTACAACTGTATGCACCCATCTATGCACACATCACATGTCATACCATCACATCTAATTGTAAGCACCCATCACATCTTGTGGCATGGGTGCTTCTACAATGAAATATCGCATCGCATTTGATGCACTGAGATCGGATTCGATATTTCATTGTATAAGCACTCCTATGCACTGTATATGGACATCGCATTGCATGCTACTATAACACGGAATACAATGTGATGCGATTTCACTACGGTGAATAGCCCAGTACGCTAAATGCGTACTGGGCGCCGTGCTAGGAAACAAGTACCAAAGAAAAAAAACGTAAAATTTGGAAAATACAAACGCAGAAGAAATACAAACCAATAGTAAATTTGTCAAAAGAATTAAAGAAAGAATAGGCTTTTAACCCCTTCACGACATTTGACGTATATATACGTCATGGCCGGGAAGTACTTCCCGACCGTTGACGTATATATACGTCATGGCTTAAAACTGTCACTGCGTCTAGAGACGCAGTGACAGAGGGACGATGTCTGCTGTCCCTGACAGCAGACATGTCCGTGCATGCCCAGGGGGGGCTGCGATGCCGCCCCCCCGTCGGCGATCGCTGTGATTGGCTGTTCAGTGTGAACAGCCATTCACAGCGTTTTCTGTGTCACCGGCGAATAACGTTCGCCGGTGACACGGGATCGGAGGTGATTGGTGCTGTAAAGTACAGCACCAATCACCGCGGGGTGTAAGGGTGACACTGGTGTCACCCCACCTCACCCCGCCCGCCCCCAAAGGCCGTGATTGGTCCGTCGGACCGACGGACCAATCACAGCCAAGGAGGGGGGTTTAAACTAACGGTGACTGCACTGCAGACGCCATTCCGGTCTGGAATAGCGTGCAGTGCGGTCACCGTGCCCAGCTGCCGCCAATACTGACCAGAACCCATCCAAATACTTACCTGATCACTGCCTAGATATTGCTTATTCTTGTGACATCTTGTGACATCCTGTGACATCTTGTGCTGCTGCGAGTTATTAGATAGAGAGAGAGATAGAGAGAGATAGAGAGAGATAGAGAGGCCTAGTGCTATATTTTGTGCTGCTGCAGTGTGATAGAGCTATAGATAGAGAGATAGAGAGAGATAGAGAGAGAGAGATAGAGAGAGAGATAGTGACAGATAGTGACAGATTGTGCTATATATTTTTTATATAACTGAAAGAGATATAGAGAGATAGAGAGAGATAGAGAGGCCTAGTGCTATATTTTGTGCTGCTGCAGTGTGATAGAGCTATAGATAGAGAGATAGAGAGAGATAGAGAGAGATAGAGAGAGAGAGATAGTGACAGATTGTGCTATATATTTTTTATATAACTGAAAGAGATAGAGAGAGATAGAGAGAGATAGAGAGGCCTAGTGCTATATTTTGTGCTGCTGCAGTGTGATAGAGCTATAGATAGATAGAGAGAGATAGAGAGAGAGAGATAGAGAGAGATAGAGAGATAGTGACAGATTGTGCTATATATTTTTTATATAACTGACTGCTGCCCCCCCTTTTGTGCTGATCAGTATAAATTAACTGATCAGCAACTTTTTGGGGGCGCAGGTTTTTTTTTATATATAGATATACCTGTCAGTGCTGCTGCTGCAGTGTCATAGAGTGATAGATAGTGAGAGATAGAGAGATAGAGAGAGATAGTGACAGAGAGTGATAGAGAGTGCTAAATTTTGTGTCTGCTGCCCCCGCCTTTTGTGCTGATCACTATATCTGAGGTGATCAGCAACTTTTTGGGGGTACAGAGGTTTTTTTTTTTTATATATACCTGTCAGTTGCTGCCAGTTGCACTGTCAGTTGCACCAAAGCTTGTGCACCTGCTGCCCCTCACTGGTAATCAGTGTCGCATCACTGATCACCTTTTTTTATTTTTTGTGAGTGCTGTGGGGTCTTTTTTAAAAAATTTTTTTTACACACACTGTGATTTTGTGTGTGTCCTGTGGCCACTGTGCGCTGATCAGTGACGTACATCACTGATCAGCTTTTTCGGCACAGGGTTGATCTATTTTTTTTTTTTTTTTATCAAATTCCTGTTGCCTTTGAGCGCTGTTCAGTGACGGACGTTACTGACCAACATCTGTGCTCAATTTTTGGCGCAGGACCTTTTTTTTTTTTTTTAACCCCTTCCATTTTTTTTTTTTTAACCCCTTCCATTTTTTTTTTTTAACCCTTCAATTTTTTTTTTTGTATTTCTTTTTCTGCACTACATACACACCACACACTACATACCCCCCGGGTTGAAATAAAGTTTGTACCCCCCCCCCCCTACACTATACACGTGTTGAAACATTTCACTACCAGTAACACAAAAATATAAATGGCATCCCAAATGTCATCCCAAATGTCGTCCCAGTCATCCAGGAGAATGTATTCAGTGGAGGAGGCATATGCCATGCTTGCCTCTGACTCTGACACAGCCAGTGAGGCAAGCGGGGAATTTGAAGGATTCGTCTTAAGCTCTTCTTCCTCCTCTGGTGATGAGGGACCCCCTCAAAGACGCCCCCGTAGAGCAGCTGAGACCCCCCCCCAATAATTGATCTCGTATGGACCCCACCACCAGACAATTTTGAGCCCCAGGTTCCTGAGTTTTTGGCCATCCCAGGAATCCAATTTGATTCAACAGGTCTCAGAGAAATTGACTTTTTCAAATTATTTTTCTCTGATGATTTTATAAATTTAATGGTGGACCAAACAAATTTATATGCCCAGCAGTTTATTGCTCAAAACCCCACGTCATCATTTGCTAGGTGGACCCCTGTAGATGCAGTAGAGATGATGACGTTTTGGGGTCTGGTGTTACACATGGGCATAGTAAAAAAGCCACAAATTAGGCAATATTGGAGTACAGATGTTCTGTACAGCAACCCATTTCACCGTATGGCCATGCCCCGGGCTCGTTTTGAGGCAATCCATAAATTTATACATTACACCGATAATGCACAGTGCCCACCCAGAGATGATCCCACCTTTGACAGGCTATTCAAAGTCAGGCCGGTCATTGATCATTTCAGTGCCAAATTTGCAGAGCTATACATCCCTGATAAATGTATTAGTATCGACGAGTCCCTTATACATTTTAAAGGAAGGGTTAAATTCCGCCAGTACCTTCCCAGTAAGAGGGCAAGGTATGGCATAAAAATGTATAAGCTGTGTGAAAGCACCACAGGGTACACCCACAAGTTTAGGGTATATGAAGGGAAGGATTCAAGAATTGAACCACCAGAATGCCCCCCCTCCCTCGTAGGTGTTAGTGGAAAAATTGTCTGGGATTTAATGCACCCCTTCCTGGATAAGGGTTATCACCTCTATGTGGATAACTTTTACACCAGCATCCCCCTGTTTAAGGCCCTTGGTTCAAGAGGTACAGCAGCTTGCGGTACTGTGCGCAAGAACCAAAGAGGCCTCCCCAAAACGCACATTGCCCAAGTAATGAGAAGGGGTGAAAGCAGGGGAATATGCACCGAAAATATGTTGTTGGTCAAATATAAGGACAAGAGGGATGTCCTTATACTGACAACAATTCATGGAGACAGTACCACCTCCATCCCTGTACGAGGTACCAGTACCCACACCTCAAAACCAAATTGTATCCTAGATTACAATAAGTACATGGGCGGAGTGGATCTTTCAGATCAGGTACTGAAGCCGTACAGTGCCCTGCGGAAAACAAATATCTGGTACAAGAAGCTGGCCGTGTATATCATCCAGATGGCACTGTATAACGCTTACGTGCTATTCCGTTCTACCGGCCAGAGGGGGACATTTATGCACTTTCAAGAGGAAGTCATAAAGAGCCTAATATTTGGGAATCAGCAGGCAGAGGGCCCCAGTACTTCTAGTACTGGCCCCCGTATTGTACCAGGGCAGCATTTTCCCAACGAAATCCCCTCCACTGCAAGAAAGGGCAGGACACAAAAAAGGTGCAAAGTTTGCTATAAAAAGGGAATAAGAAAGGATACTATTTTCCACTGTGAAACTTGCCCCGACAAACCCGGCCTATGTATAAAGGAGTGTTTCAAAATATACCACACATCTATGGATTATTAGGTTCATCATTTCACCGTGCTTCGGGGGTCTTGCTAATGCCACATAGCACCCACCATTCATTCCACCAGAATCTGAGCTGCAAAATCCAAAAATCACTCATTCCCTTCTGAGTCCTGCCATGCACCCAACTGGTATTTTTGGTCACATGTGAGGCATTGCCGTACTCTGGAGAAATGGGGGCACAGATTTTGGGGTGCTTTGTCTCCTTCATTCCTTGTGAAAATGAAAAATTTTGAGCCAGAAGTACATTTTTGTGTAAAAAAATGTATTTTTTTCATTTTCACTGCCCAGTTGTACCAAAATTGATGAAACCCCTGGGGGTTTGAAATGTACACTATACCCCTAGATGAATTCCCTGAGGGGTGTAGTTTGCAAAATGGGGTCACTTGTGGGGGGGTTCCACTGTATTGGTAATGCAACATAGCACCCACCATTCATTCCACCAAAATCTGTGCTCCAAAATCCAAAAATCACTCCTTCCCTTCTGAGTCCTGCCATGCACCCAACTGGTATTTTTTGGTCACATGTGAGGCATTGCCGTACTCTGGAGAAATGGGGGCACAGATTTTGGGGTGCTTTGTCTCCTTCATTTCTTGTGAAAATGAAAAATTTTGAGCCAGAAGTACATTTTTGTGTAAAAAAATGTATTTTTTTCATTTTCACTGCCCAGTTGTACCAAAATTGATGAAACCCCTGGGGGTTTGAAATGTACACTATACCCCTAGATGAATTCCCTGAGGGGTGTAGTTTGCAAAATGGGGTCACTTGTGGGGGGGTTCCACTGTATTGGTAATGCAACATAGCACCCACCATTCATTCCACCAAAATCTGTGCTCCAAAATCCAAAAATCACTCCTTCCCTTCTGAGTCCTGCCATGCACCCAACTGGTATTTTTTGGTCACATGTGAGGCATTGCCGTACTCTGGAGAAATGGGGGCACAGATTTTGGGGTGCTTTGTCTCCTTCATTCCTTGTGAAAATGAAAAATTTTGAGCCAGAAGTACATTTTTGTGTAAAAAAAATGTATTTTTTTCATTTTCACTGCCCAGTTGTACCAAAATTGATGAAACCCCTGGGGGTTTGGAATGTACACTATACCCCTAGATGAATTCCCGGAGGGGTGTAGTTTGCAAAATGGGGTCACTTGTGGGGGGGTTCCACTGTATTGGTGCTTGGGGGGTCTTGCTAATGCGACATAGCACCCACCAAAATTCCACCAGAATCTGAGCTGCAAAATCCAAAAATCACTCCTTCCCTTCTAAGTCCTGCCATGCACCCAACTGGTATTTTTTGGTCACATGTGAGGCATTGCCGTACTCGGGAGAAATTGGGGCACAGATTTTGGGGTGCTTTGTCTCCTTCATTCCTTGTGAAAATGAAAAATTTTGAGCCAGAACTGCATGTTTGTGTAAAAAAATGTAATTTTCCATTTTCACATCCCAGTTGTACCAAAATTGGTGAAACCCCTGGGGGTTTGAAATGTACACTATACCCCTAGATGAATTCCCTGAGGGGTGTAGTTTGCAAAATGGGGTCACTTGTGGGGGGGTTCCACTGTATTGGTGCTTGGGGGGTCTTGCTAATGCGACATAGCACCCACCAAAATTCCACCAGAATCTGAGCTGCAAAATCCAAAAATCACTCCTTCCCTTCTAAGTCCTGCCATGCACCCAACTGGTATTTTTTGGTCACATGTGAGGCATTGCCGTACTCGGGAGAAATTGGGGCACAGATTTTGGGGTGCTTTGTCTCCTTCATTCCTTGTGAAAATGAAAAATTTTGAGCCAGAACTGCATGTTTGTGTAAAAAAATGTAATTTTCCATTTTCACATCCCAGTTGTACCAAAATTGGTGAAACCCCTGGGGGTTTGAAATGTACACTATACCCCTAGATGAATTCCCTGAGGGGTGTAGTTTGCAAAATGGGGTCACTTGTGGGGGGGTTCCACTGTATTGGTGCTTGGGGGGTCTTGCTAATGCGACATAGCACCCACCAAAATTCCACCAGAATCTGAGCTGCAAAATCCAAAAATCACTCCTTCCCTTCTAAGTCCTGCCATGCACCCAACTGGTATTTTTTGGTCACATGTGAGGCATTGCCGTACTCGGGAGAAATTGGGGCACAGATTTTGGGGTGCTTTGTCTCCTTCATTCCTTGTGAAAATGAAAAATTTTGAGCCAGAACTGCATGTTTGTGTAAAAAAATTTAATTTTGCATTTTCACATCCCAGTTGTACCAAAATTGGTGAAACCCCTGGGGGTTTGAAATATACACTATACCCCTAGATGAATTCCCTGAGGGGTGTAGTTTGCAAAATGGGGTCACTTGTGGGGGGGTTCCACTGTATTGGTGCTTGGGGGGTCTTGCTAATGCGACATAGCACCCACCAAAATTCCACCAGAATCTGAGCTGCAAAATCCAAAAATCACTCCTTCCCTTCTAAGTCCTGCCATGCACCCAACTGGTATTTTTTGGTCACATGTGAGGCATTGCCGTACTCGGGAGAAATTGGGGCACAGATTTTGGGGTGCTTTGTCTCCTTCATTCCTTGTGAAAATGAAAAATTTTGAGCCAGAACTGCATGTTTGTGTAAAAAAATGTAATTTTCCATTTTCACATCCCAGTTGTATCAAAATTGATGAAACCCCTGGGGGTTTGAAATGTACACTATACCCCTAGATGAATTCCCTGAGGGGTGTACTTTGCAAAATGGGGTGACTTGTGGGGGGGTTCCACTGTATTGGTGCTTTGGGAGTCTTGCTAATGCAACATAGTACCCACCATTCATTCCACCAAAATCTTTGCTGCAAAATCCAAAAATCACTCCTTCCCTTCTGAGTCCTGCCATGCACCCAACTGGTATTTTTTGGTCACATGTGAGGCATTGCCGTACTCGGGAGAAATTGGGGCACAGATTTTGGGGTGCTTTGTCTCCTTCATTCCTTGTGAAAATGAAAAATTTTGAGCCAGAACTGCATGTTTGTGTAAAAAAATGTAATTTTTCATTTTCACATCCCAGTTGTACCAAAATTGGTGAAACCCCTGGGGGTTTGAAATGTACACTATACCCCTAGATGAATTCCCTGAGGGGTGTAGATTGCAAAATGGGGTGACTTGTGGGGGAGGTTCCTAACTTTTAGCACTTATGGTGCCTAGAAACCTACATGGTGCCTAAAAAAAAATCTCATAAAAAGGAGGCTCCAAAATCAAGTAGGTGCTCCTTCTATTATGAAGCCTGTGGTTTGGTCAACGTGCACACTAGGGCCACATATAGGATATTTTTGAAAACAAAAGAATTGGGGGAATCAATTTTTAGTCACATTTCTCTAGTAAAATCTACTGTATTCGTTAGAAAAATGTATTAAAATTGAAACTCTGCAAAAAAAAAGAAATTTTGAAATTTCACCTACACTTTGTTTTAATTCCTGTGAAACACCTAAAGGGTTAACAAACTTCCAAAATGCTGTTTTGAATACTGTGAGGGGTGCAGTTTTTGAAATGGCATCATTTATGGGGGTGTCTCACATACAAGTCCCTCAAAGTCACATCAGAACTGAACTGGTCCCTAAAAAAATCAGTGTTTGAAATTTTCATGAAAATTTGAGAATTTGCTATTCATATTGTAAGCCTCCTAGTGTCCAAAAAAATTAAAAGGAAGTTGAAATAATGATGGAAACATAAAGTAGACATATGGTCTATGTTAGTTATTAACTATTTTGAGTGGTATGATTATTTGTCTCACAAGCAGAAAATTTAACATTTTGCAAATTGCTAAATTTTCCATTTTTTCACGATATTTTGGTATTTTTCACAAAAAAACACAGACTGTATCGACCCAAATTTACCACTAATTTGAAGTACAATGTGTCACGAGAAAACAATCTCAAAATCACTGGGATAAGTAAAAGCAAAAAAAAGTTATCCCCACTTAAGTGAGACATGTCAGATTTGAAAAAAAGGGCTCTGTCATGAAGGCACAAACTGGCTCTGTCATGAAGGGGTTAACGGCTGTATTCTATTAATGGTGTATCCATTCATATTTTTTTTTAAATCTTAAAAATACAAATCACTAAAATTTGCTGATGTGGGAAATACGGCCATACAGTATTTCACGCCGAATGGATATGAATATGACTATTCGTACTTTATCGATCTTAGTACATTTCCCCCATAGTGTGGTAAATACTCTAAACTGTACGCTCCTTTAAGCAGAGCCCTCTCCCTTCCTGTTCTTACAGCCCTCTTCTCTCGCACTTAAATTAAATCTCTTTCCTACTCAGCTATCGTCCTACCACAGCTCTTCTGACTTGAAATCATTCTTCTTTGCCTACGACAACCTGCCCCTGGTAGTATACAGACAGCTAATTTTTTGAATTGTTGTTCTTATTTTTAATGCCAAATGCCTATTAGTACCTAGTTATCAGTCATATATTTTCCTTTCTCAACTGATAATTAAATCTGTTGGGAGAAATGGCCGAGTGACAATGTCAGTGTCATTGATATGATGGAACATAATTTGATCTGATCTGGCAGCACAAACTATCTTGAGAAAACCCTTGCTGTAATTTGAAAATAAATATTTTTGGCAAGCATTTATGTGAACACTATGTACTTCGTATGTGCTTTAAGAACAAGACTCTTTTTACTGCTATTTACTGCTTACAGTAGTTGATGCTGCCACTGTGCTCCTTTTGTGAGTATAAAAGTACATTTTGACCAACTGGTATGTATTTTGCCATCATTTTTAATCCCTATATATAGTATAAATTATGTTTTCTCTTTGCTGTCCAAAATATTTTAGTGCTCTATATTTGATGCAACACTTTTGTTGTAACAACTTTTTCAACCAAAAATAGCAAGTACATTTATTTTATGACTTTAAAATGAACAGAAGTGGGATCTCTAAAAATAATACAGACATTTTATATATTTATTATTACAGTTTCATATTCTGTTGTGCTTTACAATTGGAAACATGATAAAACAAACTGGGTAGTAGCAAACTGACATACTGTAGAGGTGGGGGCTCCCTGCTCGCAAGCTTACAATCTATAGTGATAAAAGAGGGATGCATAAGGATAGGCTTCTATAGCATGGAGGCCCACCAGATTGCAAGAACGTCCTGATGTGATGCAATTACTAGATATCAATGCTAGTTGAGGTTATGTACGTGTGGGTTCCAAAATATGATAAGTCTGCCTGAAGAATTGAGTTTTCAGGGAACGTTTGTAGTCTAGAGGAGAGTCTTAATGTGCGTGGAAGGTCATTCCATAGGGTGGGTGCTGGTCGAAGAAAGTCCTGCAATTGTCAGTGGGATCTAGAAATCAGTGTCGATGAGAGACACTGATCTTGTGCAGAGCAGAGATATTTTGAGATAAGCAAAAAGATATATGTTGGTGTAGTCAGGTTAATGGCTTTGTATGTGAGTAGAAGTATTTTATATTCAATGCGGTAGAATACAGGCAACCAGTGGAGGGACTGACATAGCATATCAGCAGAGGTTGAACATCTAGCCAGGAAGAGATGTATTGTATAAAATAGGGATGAGCGAGTTCAGATTAGGAAATCCAGATACCTCCAGACGGTTGGGAATGCTACTTTTGGAGCCAGAGGAAAAAAGTGACCCTCTGGCAGGAATTCTATTGCAGGAAACAGGAGACCTACTTACACCATGATCCTGCTGGAGCAGAGGAGATATGGCACAGTACTTATGAGGCAGGTGAGAAGTAGCCCTGCAGTTCTCACAAAGTGATGCTTGTCAACTTTCTCAAAACCCCTCCCAATCTTTCTCACATCACTCCCGCTCTTTCTCCCCCCATCACCCCCTTCCCCACCCTCTCTCACCCCCTCTCCCTCTCTCTCACCCCCTGTGTCTCACTACCTCCTCTCCCGTTTTGTCTCACTCCCCCCTCCCCCTCTCTGTCTTCCTCCCCCTCCCTTCTGTCTCACTCCCCGCTCCCCTCTGTCTCACTTCCCCTGCCCCTCTCTATCTATCTTACCCCTTTTTTCCACTCTCTCCCCATCCCCTTTTCTCTCCTCTGCGCTCTTTCCCCTGTCACCCCTCTTTCTCTCTCCACTTCCCCCTCTCTGTCCCCCCTGGTCTCTCTTCCTCCTGTCACCTATTTTTCTCTCCCCTGCTCTCTTCCCCCATCCCTGCCTCCTCCTCCTCTTTCTCTCTCTCTCTCTCTCTCTCTCTCTCTATCTCTCCACCCTGTCACATCTATTTCTCTTTCCTTTTCTCTCTCTTCCCCCTGCCCTCTCTTTTTTTTCTCTGTGCTCTCTTCCCATGCCCCCTCTTTCCCTCTCCTCTGCTCTCTTTTCCCATTGCATCCTCTCTTTCTCTCACTCTCTAACTCCACCTCCCTCCTTTTCTTTCCCTGCCCTTAATTTCTCCCCCCCACCACCACCACCTTTTTCCCCCAGCTCCTTTTCCCTCTTTCCAGGACACTAGGACGGCATGTACCAAGCAATGATGTAGGGGGGGGGGGGCTTTAGAAATGTTGCTATGGGGCCTTCAAAATTGTAGTTACGCTACAATTTTTTTGCTCCTGCTTCGGAGAGGAAGGGTGTGCTGTGCTGTTGTGTTCTGCTGAATCCAGTCCAGTGATAAGTTCAGCCCAGTAATACTTCTGTTATTCCATTGATAGTGCTATATAAATCCAATCCAGTGATACTGCTGCATAAATCCAGTCCAGTGGTACTGCCTTTAAAGTCCAGTGGTGCTGCCATTGGTACTGCAGTTAAAGTCCAGTGATACTGCTGTTAAAGTCCAGTCCAGTGATACTGCCATTAAGGTGCGGAGATACTTCTGTATAATTCCACTCCAGTGATACTGCCGCTAAAGTCCAGTCCAGCGATACTGTTGTATAATTCCAGTCCTGTGGGAGAGGGATGCTGCTGTAAATTTTAAATTATGTAACTGACGAGCAACGACACACTGGAGAGTTATCCCGGCACTGTGGTAGAGGGGTGTGGATGTATTAGATATTAAATTGCAATGAAGAGTAGACACACTGGAGTAAATCAAAGGTCGTTTGTGCAAGGTCCAACTGAAATATTGCATCTTTTTCCTGCCAATATATTACATGATTGTAAGCTAGCAAGCAGGGCCTTCCTACCTCTATATTGGTCTGTTACTAGTACTACCCAGTTTGTTTTATCACTGTTGTTCCAATTGTAATGTGCAACAGAATATGCTGCGCTATATAAGAAGTTAAATATTAAATGGACTGTCTGATATACTTTCACTGAAGAAATAAATAATCCTCCACCATTCTGTCAATGTAGACAGCATTATATGCAGTGACAGTAGACATGTCTGTCATTTTAGCAGGTGTGTTTTGAAAATATAGTTTTCTCCAGCAGTTGTCGGAGAAATGAAAGCAGGAGATGTTGCCATGTCACGTTCTGCTTGAGCTGACCATTTTCTCAACAGCTCTTTGTGCATCTCCAGATTTGTGTCCATCAGAAACAAAGATACAGGTTTACAATACCTGGGATTAAGTACAGTGGGCAAATTACAGTGATCTGATTTCAACAGATTGACCACCCTTTGCAGCCCGCCGACATGCATCTCCTGCATGCCCCTGTCATTTTATGGAATAATTAGTCTCCTCTATCAAATAAATTGTGTCAGAAAAACATGGGACTTTTTGGAGTTTTCAGTTATTTGTCTCACAACATAAAATATCCCTACAATTAATGCAGTTGCATACAATAATACATGTGGTAAGGGAACATGGATCATTTTTGTCCTGTCCACATGTGGGGGATTAAGTGGACAGTGGTTACAACTGCATTTCTGAGTGAGGACACTAATTATACTTTTTAAAATTGTCCCTTGTACAGTCTTGGAATTGACGGTGTAGTGAAGTTAAATCCAGAGTGGGCACACAGTACGTCAATCAACTGTGAAAATCCCACTGCACTAATGGTGGATACTGGATGCACGTCTAACACCAGCATAGTTGCTATGGCCTCAGTAATCTGCTTTGCGACTTCCTTGTTCCTTGTAAATATAAATAGTATTACAAAACAGAATTATTTTCCCACCAGCCAAGTGTAGTTACCGTACAGTGTTGGTGGGGTCAGGCCTAGACATCGCAAACCGTTGACACAGTTGGACTCTGCTTGGGGATTTGTAATATCTGAATGCACAGTTAGTTCCTGTGCTGTCACAATATTTTTTTTTTTTTACATTTTTAGAGAAGGAGGAGGGCTTCCATTGGTAAACCACCAGTCATGAACATGGGTCAAGGCCTTAGCCTTTCCTTGCCACTTCCTGTTATAAATAGCATGTTGCCAAGTTAGCGTTTCTCTGTACATAGTTAAAATTGTTTTGGGTTATTAATTAATATTATGTTTAGGTTATTGGATTTTACGTTCCCTATATGCATTGGCCTGAGCAGATGATGTTGATGGACTTGCATGTCAGTGTCATGACTGGTGCCATTAGCTTCAGCACTAGTAGTATGAATTGTTTCTTGATCTTTTATTGTTTGTCCTCCATTCTGTATATGTGAATGTGACAGAAAAACACCTTTCCCCCCCACTCAAATGGGCAGGATGGAGGCAAAGTTTGATCCACAAAGCAGTGTGCACTTACGCACTGCAGTAGATCAACCCCTCATTAATGTTTTCAATGCTACTTTCTGGTGTTTAAGGTTCCAGAAGACATCTTCTTAAGATGACTACATGACTTTTGCAGCTTTGCGAGTCCACCAAATGCCACACGCCGCATGGCTGCCCGCTCCCCCAAGCCGACTTTCCCTGCACGCATACGGATGGATGTTTTGCATAAACAACCATTCAAAGCTTTCATGTGGAGAAGAAATCATTCGATGGTCGCCGACCATTGAATGATTTCTACAGTGCTCGCAGACTTAATACACCTCTCTGGTGTCTCACATCTACAAGGACCCTGTGCGGAAGTGGGCAGGCAGCTGACATCTGCTGACATCAGCTGCCCGACCCCTGCGTCACTGGCCCATTTCCATGGAAATTCCCAGCATTTTCATGGGAACGCCCATGAAATGCTGGGCATTCTTATGAGTGCAGCCTGTCACCGCTGCCCCACGCTCTCCGCCCACACTGCTAGGTGCGAATGGGACAGGGAACAAGCAGTTTGCATGCCTGCTTGCATCAAGCATTTGCACATGCGCATAAATGTGCATGCGCAGATGCTATACAAACCAGAATAACCCCCTAAGTGTAAGATGGAAACTTTGCATTATAACCATTTATATTTGGATTCATTCAATAGACTGACACCGCTTCATTTTAGTATTTAAGACAATCACCTCCTTCTAGACAACTAAAAGTTAGTTTATCTTTTCTGTCTTCAGCGCAAAAGCAAATTAAACCATAATCCCTCCTATTGGATCACTTTGCAGATGCTGAATGCATGTTGCTGCAGTTCTCTCAGCTCTCCACACATGCTTCACACTGCTTCTCTTGTCGTGTCCACTGCACGCTGCTTGGGGTCTAGTTTTTAAAACTGCCATATTGTCTGTAAAATTGGGGGTATATTGCGCTCTACCTGCTAGATGTACGTGGTGCTGCTTAATCCTAGGGGTTGTCCAGAACCCCTTGCGTACAGATATATTGGAAGGATGGATAGCGCACTCTGTGTAAATTGTTTGTGGTGAAACAATTGGAGCGAAGTGTGGGAAGGTAAAAGGGGGGGGGGTTTGGGGGTTTGGGAGGATGGTGGGGGGAGAGAGGATAGGGATAAATGACAGTCAGGAGGATGGAAGATAAATAATAAGATATTTATTTATATCAAAATAAAAGTGTGAGCGGATGCTCCGCTGGGATAGATGTCGACACAGTCAGGGAAGCAGTGTCGGTAAATGTCGATGCACACCTTACTGTCCCTATAGGAGCCCTTGGGGGGATTGGGATGCCAACGGGTTCCCTTTTATTGTCTGTAACTGCAGTGCCACTGTTAGATTTGCCAGGTGTTTGTTCCACTTTCCAGATCTTTTATTGTTTGTCCTCCATTTTCTTCAATACAAAGCACTCCTGGGCTTATACAGCAGACAGAGCAACTCCTTTTTTTTTTGTGGGTCCCATACAAACCAATTATTAGTCACAGTTTTGGTAGACCTTGTTGCTGAAATGGTTTGTTAAACTGTGCATGTCCTTTTTTATGTAGGACAATTCCATCTTGCACCGCTTTTTTTAGATGGGGGTCCGAACAAACCAATTATTTCAGCCACAGTTGTGGGAGACCCTGTCGCTGAAATGATTGGTTTGTTAAACTGTGCATGTCCTGTTAATAACCTAATACAACATAAGGGCGGGCGGGAGGACCCAAGGACAATTCCATAGTGCACCTATTTTCTTTGCATTATGTGCTCATTTTTTGGCACAGTTTATCAAACTGCCATCCTGTATTTCACTGCAGTGCCACTCCTACATGGGCCACGTATTTGTGCCACCCACTTGTGTCGCTGAGCATAGTCATCCAGCTACCTTGGTGCAACCTTTTGGCCTAAAAACAACATTGTGAGGTGTACAGGATAGACTGAAAATGAGTGGAAATTAATGTTATTGAGTTTAATAATAGCATAGGAATAGCGTTTTTGTATGTTTAAAGTGGCCGGTGAACACCCGTACTATAAAAGCATTAAAAGAGATTAAGTAGAGAAAGATAACATCAACCAATCAGTAGTTAGCTGTTATTTTTCAAATACAGCCTGTAAATGACATTTACTGTAGTTGCTGATTGGCTGATATATCCTTCTTCACTTTAGTTCTCTCCAAGTTTTGATACATATATAACCGATTTATGTATTTTCATTCTAGTTAGGAGTTGTTAGCTAAAATAAAAAAAAATTATTCTTAAGAGCACACTTGAAGGATCATAGTCTAGTGGACCGAGAGTCCAGGGAGGACATCCAAGATCAGCCTAGGAGAAACCCAGAATGCAAAAAATAAGAAAGTGGTGAGGTGGCAATTACTAGTAGTGACCAGAGAAGTGGTCAGAGAAAACATTTAAATTTGATTTAGGACAATGAGTGGAGTGACTCGCAGAGGGACAGTAGAGAAGAAAATGTTTATTTAAAAGACTTTATCTCATCACAAAAAATAATGTAAAAAGAATGCAAACTCTTAATAACGCACAATGGCTTTTTTTAGCATTTATATATAGTATTTAATGTAATCAACATTAATGTATGTAAATATCTGCATTATCATACTGTGCAAGTTTAAGTTAATGTGTATGTAATATGTATTTATTTGAATGTACAGTATCCTAGACTAGTGACTTGTTTATGTCTGTAAGGATAACACAGTGCTCAACTTATAGTGGACTATTTTGGAAGTCTTTCATGTGCCCCAGAGATAAGACCTAATGATTTGGCCGCATCCCCAGATCTTTTAGGAGGCATATGATGATGATGATGATGATGATGATGATGATGATGATGATGATACCAGCTGCTCCTCCTAGTCTCTTCTTTTGGCCATTCTCATATTGTCTATTAATGTTACAGCTAGTTGTTGCCATCTATTCAGATTTGTATTTGGTATTTGTATTTAGAGTACACCAAATAGCAATTTTGGGGGGGATTTATAAAACTAAAAACAATGAATAAAAATGTTTATACAGTATTTCAATGAACTTAATTAGGAAAATTCTACTTTTTATTGTTTAGACTGTCTCTTTGTTTGAATGTTTAGACACATCGCATCCCACTGGGTGTGGTATGGGGTCCAACAGTCGGGATTTTGATGGTTATTAGACCAATGTCTGGATCCTGACTGCTGGAACTCTTACAGTGGGGTGAGCACAAATACATCCCATTGTGGGCTAGGTTATTTCCCCCGTTATTGGGGTCCTAGACCCTCATGGGGGAGAATAGCCCCTCTAAGTCAGGATCCAGACTGTCATGTTTTTAACAGTCGTCATTCTTCTGATGGTCTACTGACAGTCAGAATCCTGAGGTCATCCGACACCCCATCCCACTTACGCCTCAGTTTGAACTTCATTTCTTTCTGTTTTTATATTATTTTAAGATTCATATCTTACATAATGGAAGACTGACATGCAGGAAAGTTTTATTTATTTTTTTGTCCAGTTCTATGCCATGCTTGCTAAATTAATGACAGTCCTAACATTTTTGACCATTTCAGATGACATGCTTGTTGGTTATTTCTCTGGGAAACTGGGACGCGTAGGTCAGCCAGATGGTCTTGTGGCAGTGTTACTCTGCTGCCAAACAAGCAACCTGGATTTCATTTCGAAATCTGCTTCCTGCTTCTGTTGTGGCCACTGGGGATGGATATGTGAGAAGGTATTTGGATGGAAGGGATGTGCCAAGTAATGCTTTTAATACAGCACCTGCTGTTTCCTAATTATTAGCAATGGAAATGATTCTGGAGGGAGACACATCCTGCTGCTATCTCACTCACAGGAAGAATTTGCACTATTGTGTATAAACCTTCCAGACAGACAAAAATGATTGATTTAAAAGCAGTTTTAGTGTTTCTTATATTGATTACGATCATATTATTATAAAGTAAACCATCAGGCGTTCAATCTGATTTTACAATTTATTAAAATCTTGACAAAATATTATGTTGTACTGCACATTTATTGAATAACATTTAGTTTACAGTTTCAAGTTTTAAATGTTAAATAAATATAAAAAAACATCTTTAGTTTTAGAAAAGTGCACAAATTGCCATTGGAAATTACACTGTTCAAATGCTTCTCAACAAAGCCAAATTCCATTAATAAAATGACATTTAAATATGCTTCTAATTGCAGAGTTTCATTTGTTTTCCCTAAGGGTCTGTAGAATGGTCATGGTGAATTAAAATACTTACATTTAAAACCCGTATTAAGGCATTTTTAATGCATTTTGAAGAGTACTAATTATCTCCACTGGTTTTATAATTTTACTGGTAGTTGACTGGGAGCTGCCATGACTGCAATCAAAACATGTTTCTGAATTATTTTTATGCTTTCAGTTTATAGAAACCGTTAAAATCAACTCTAAAAACAATTACAACTAGGCAGATGTAGCAGAGAAAAGCTAGATCCTTTATGATTAAGAATGTTATCTACATAATATTAGTCTGATGTGTATACAGGGCCGTTTCTAGACAATTTAGCTCCCAGGGCGAAGAAATAAAAATGCGCCCCCCCCCCCCCCATACATAACATGG
This sequence comes from Crinia signifera, assembly GCF_055691185.1. Taxonomy (NCBI): domain Eukaryota; kingdom Metazoa; phylum Chordata; class Amphibia; order Anura; family Myobatrachidae; genus Crinia; species Crinia signifera. The sequence continues at coordinate 268,357,289 of NC_139219.1, read as the reverse complement.
TATCATAGAAATTACGCGCGCGAAGGCGTGCGCCGAAATAGGGGGTGTGGCTTAATTTTAAAAGGGGTGTGGCTTAATGTAAGGCGTGGTCTAGCAGGAAAACAATTACCTTATATCACACTTTTGCAAACTGCATGACCAGACATTGGTTGCTGCAGGAATTGTTATTGTCCTCCCGCACTTAAGTTGGCCGGCTGAAGGCCACACACAGTGACTTAGTACGCCTCACAGATCAAGGCCAAACAATGACAGGCTACTTAAATCATTATACACTATTTATCCGTGATGCCAATTACACATTACGCCGTACACTGTGATGACGAATACATATTACGCCGCACACCGTGATGACAATTACACTTTACACTGCACACCAAGATGCCCATTAGATCCCACACTGTAATGGCAATTACACAATACTCCCCACATCGTAATGCCCATTACACATTATGCCCCATGTGCCGCTGCCGCACAACTGATGCCGTTTACTAATATGCCCCCACAGTGCCAGATATGCCCCGACAGCGCCACACATATGCCCCCACAGTGCCACAAATATATGCCCCCACAGTGCCACAAATATATGCCCCCACAGTGACACAAATATATGCCCCCACAGTGACACAAATATATGCCCCCACAGTGCTACACATATGCCCACACAGTGACACAAATATATGCCCCCACAGTGCTACACATATGCCCCCACAGTGCCACAAATATATGCCCCCACAGTGCCACACATATGCCCCCACAGTGCCACAAATATATGCCCCCACAGTGCCACACATATGCCCCCAGTGACAGAAATATATGCCCTCACAGTGCCACAAATATATGCCCCCACAGTGCCACACATATGCCCCCAGTGACAGAAATATATGCCCCCACACTGCCACAAATATATGCCCCACAGTGCTACACATACGCCCCCACAGTGCCACAAATATATGCCCCCACAGTGACACAAATATATGCCCCCACAGTGCTACACATATGCCCACACAGTGACACAAATATATGCCCCCACAGTGCTACACATATGCCCCCACAGTGCCACAAATATATGCCCCCACAGTGCCACACATATGCCCCCAGTGACAGAAATATATGCCCCCACAGTGCCACAAATATATGCCCCCACAGTGCCACACATATGCCCCCAGTGACAGAAATATATGCCCCCACAGTGCCACAAATATATGCCCCCACAGTGCTACACATATGCCCCCACAGTGCCACAAATATATGCCCCCACAGTGACACAAATATATGCCCCCACAGTGCCAAACTCACTTTGTCTCCGCTGCTTCCGAGGGGAGGGGAGCGCATCGTGCCTCTCTCCTTCCCCTTCAGTGTGTGTACCTGAGCTGAGCCGTCAGCCATTCATATCTCGCGCCCGAGCTCTGATTGGCTGACCGCGGCAGCCCAGTGACGTGAGCGAGGGGACGGAGAGACGCACGATGCGTTCCCCTCCCCTCTCCAGCGTGGAGTCGGGCCGGCCAGGGAGACAGCGGCGGCTACGGTGTGTTGGGGGGGAGACTGTCGGGCGCCCTGGCTGTTTCAGAGACGGATACGCCGTGCGGCGCCCGGGGCTGCTGCACGGCTTGTCCGCCTCTAGAAAAGGCCCTGTGTGTATACAACTAGTTTAAAAATAAATGTTGTTCCATATAAAGGTGTGGGCATATACTTAGTAGTACAAGGTAGGCCGGATTAGAAGGGAGGTATCCAACCTCCAAAATTATTCATATGTAAAAATAGTTGTTGTTTTTTTACATTAGTATAAAAAGTAAAGATCAACTGTGTAAGCAACTTGTTACTTGAGCATTTTTTTTTTAACATTTTCATGATTTGCTTAAATTCATTGTTGAAAGATATATGTACTATCGGTAATGGTCATACTAATAACACACTCTAGTGTCCTCAAAGACACAAAACAACTCACTAGTAAACGATCCTCTAATGGAAGCTGTTGACTAGGAGGTGAAGAAAATTGTTATGGACTCTACCACCTTGATGGGAACTTTTATCGTGGATCTTGTTTCTCAGTGTACTAAGGACTGATCATAAGTACTACAAGCATATCAGGACTCCAGGCAGTGAGATTTGGTTGCTAATATGCTCTTGACAAGAGACTTTGTTTGTTCTGTGCTTGTTTCACAGCTGTAAAATATTACTAAAGTTCCAGTAGGAATTAAGGAAGGGGAATGAATGTACTCCCCAGCAGAGGTAACCACAGAAATAGTTCTGTGCAGTATAATGTAACATATTCATAATTAGTCTTGAGGAGAGGGTTGGCCCTACTGGCGGATTCCCCTGTAACCCAGTTAACCAGTCCGACATTGTCTAACAATAAGTACTCTATATAAATGATACTTAAAACAACCACTGGTCATTACCTGCATAAAAGGAAAGAATACCTACTAGCACCGTCCATTGTTTACTCTTAGTCACTAGTTAAAATTAACGAGATTCTGAATCTTTGTCAAATTAAGACAAACTAACAATTTTATGATCTATTACTAACTTTCTGTCTACTTACAGACCTGGCTTTCTGCTTCCGTTTACATGGGCTAATTGGATTTACTATGCAATATTGCACTCCAGCCTCTGCTTTGCCCCTTTTATGTGGTTTCCTGGGGGTGCATCACTATGGTAGGGCCAATCTCAAAGTTGGGGACCCTGTGTGAGAGAGGACAACAGCACATGCTTATTCATGCAATCTATTGATAAAACATTTATATTTGAGATTCTATCAGTTTCATTTATATTATCATTAATTCCTAAACAATAAATTATGTGGGTACTTGTGTATTATCTGGGCGCCCAATTTTTTCATCGCATGCCACTTCTTAAGGCATGCAATGCGATGCGATGCGATTTTTCATTGTAAAGACCCGATTTTTAATTGTATAGTCACCCATGGGTGATTTCATACCCCCACTATCCAACTACGCATGGAGTTGATTTTATATAGTGTGGCGAGCCACCGAGCCCGAAGCGTGGCGAGCGGCGGCAGATTACTTTACATGTATTCTGCGTCCCCTCGCGGGGCTCACTGCGCACACCACGCTTCGGGCTCAGTGGCTCACTGCGCTCTCCACACTATATAAAATCAACTCCATGCGTAGTTAGATAGTGGGGATATGAAATCACCCATGGGTGACTATACAATTAAAAATTGGGTCTTTACAATGAAAAATCGCATCTCATGAATTGTATGCCACTATATTGCATGCGCTGCGATACAATGAAAAAATCAGGTGCCCAGATATTACACAAGTACCATTATGTGCTATAACTTTATCTAATAATGGCTAAATTTACTTGTTACCATGAATAGCTTTTTATATATTATGTAATCTATGATAGAAATCTTACTTTCTATAAATAGACCTCTGTCACTATGAGTTTATCTTTATTCATTGTACCCTTCATTAAAGGATTCTATGCACAGTACAGTGTCCCAAAATTCCAGTTGTTGTTTACAGTTCCAGTTGTTGTTTTCCGGTCAGCCTTACATCCATTGTGGGGAAAATATTAGAAGGAATAATAAGAGATAGTATCCAAAATTTCTTAGAACAGGAGAAAGTGAGAAGTAAGGCTCAGCATGGGTTCATCAAAAATAGATCATGTCAGACTAATTTAATTAGCTTCTATGAGGAAGTCAGAAGGGGGCTGGACTTAGGTAAATCTGTTGCTGTAATAATGCTTGATTTCGCTAAAGTTTTTGACACAGTGCCACATAAAAGGTTACTAATGAAACTAGGTAATTTAGGGTTAGAAGACAAAATTTGTAATTGGATAAAAAATTGGTTGCACAATCGGGGACAGAGAGTGGTGGTAAATGGCATACATTCCAGCTGGGGTAAGGTCCAAAGTGGAGTCCCGCAAAGTTCAATATTGGGACCCACCTTGTTAAATATATTCATTAATGATATTGGAAGTGAACTATTTGTACCTCGTTTATTTTATGTAACTCAGTTGGAAATTATTTACTAATAATGTTTCTCCCTGTGAATCATTCCATAGCAACCAAATGTAGTTGAATATTTACGCCAAACTTTAACACCTAGACAAGCAAGGAAACTCAAATTTACCCCTCATGATAATACTGTCCTGGTACCAGACCATCAATTGAATCGTATTTCTACACTGTATAGGTAGCAGACATCGAAATACCATCAGTTAAGGATGACTGGTCCAACGCCCGATACCTTGTACTCCCCTGAACGACATGTCTTAATATATCGTCCCTGGTTATCCTTTGGTGGCTGGGAATGTTTCTGATTAATGTATTGTTTTTATATCTCATGCCTTATTTTCCTTATATATGATTATGACTGTTGTACTCTCATATGTACACTCGACATGAGCAATGTTTGCATATCTTGAGCTTTACTATGTCATCACTTTTCTCGGTATTAACAAAATTCCAATAAAAAAGTTGAAAAAAAATGATATTGGAAGTGACATAGGCCCTTATTCTGATCGGTGCGGATATTCCCGAATTCTTACGGTGCGGTCCGCACGCCACGCTGTTCGGCGGCGTGCGGCCTTCGTCCGTAGAAACGCCCACGTGTCCTCCGCATTCGGACGGACTCACTCTTTAAGAACAGGGCGTGTTTACGGACGACATACAAACCATGCGTGTGCGGGGGAAACACTCAGATTCTGCATGGTCTGACCGCGTATGCACGGCCTTCCCGCGTCAGAACGGACGCGAACCGGCCACTACGCACAGATGCGGTGTACTTATGCAAAAAACCAGACTACTGTTATCTGATTTCCCAAATAGATCACATGACACACTTAGGCAATTATCAAACCACTTTGAGAACAGATTGTTGCTCCTGGTCATCTGTTATTTAACTAATTGATCCTTAAACACTTACAAGCACTATACATTAACCCTAACATTCCCTATGGCGATAAAAATGTCATCTACCCTTTTGCTGTGTACATATCTAAACATCCACATGTTTGTGTTTTAAATGCTATTTATACTTTTAATGTTAAATACTAAAATAACACACAGACAACTTCTTAAATAACGGCTAACTTTTATTACAAAATTAAAACAAAATGGACGAACATCAGTCCAGCAGCAGGACACAGAGGTCCTCCACATGAGCGGTCATCCGCCTCAGGTCCTCCCGTAAGCTCATGAGAGCCCCTTGAACTCCCTGGGCTGGCTCCTGGTAATCTGTGTGCATGAGAAAGGGGGTACAACATTAATTATGCTACTCACGTACACCTTGTACAGTCAATCCTAAGTACCTACACCATGAGAAATCATACATACAAAAAAAGCCTTAGCCACTCTGGTATGTAATGTCATCAAATATATGATCATGATGCTGCCACCACACACACACACTTGTGTGACATATACATTTCACAATCTATATATCAAAAACACAACCACACTTGAGGATCACTCACACTTGTCCTGGCCAAAGACTCCTCACTCAACTCAAAACATACACCCACTACAACATGCCACATTTACCCATACATATATACCTGCATGTTACTGCTTAATAGCTAAACTGCATGATAGATAGATAGATAGAATAGATACCACAGGAAAATGCTAGGCTACTCCCTCTTCCCATTACTTCATGATTCCTTGTCACATTTGCCAGATAGGTGAAAGTGCAGCACTAATCCGCTTCCATACACCAAACAATTTCTAAGGTCAATCCATCATACATAATACCTTTCAAAAATACATGACAACAACACGGGCACACTGGCTAGAGGGGTGGCCATGCAAACTGCCCACTTGGGACTCCAGTATAAATCAGGCCTGCCCATATTCCATTGATGTTTTATTGTTGCTTCTATACAAAGAGCATCCATAAATAAACACTCATCACCTACATGAGCATCCAGATTGCACGTTTGCAGCATGGCCCTATAAGGCCAAAGTGTGTCTGTTGTTTCCCATTTTTTGGGACTACTCTTTACTATATTATAGGAAAATTGAATCAGCTGTGCGACATAACAAACTGTACCTAACTCAGTAATGAAGCATTATGTCTACTTACCCCTGCCAGGCAGCTCCACCAGGTCTTCATCCTCCACATTGGGAGGTGGTGGCACATCGTGGAGGGGTAGGGGTACCTCCTCCTCCTCCACTTCGACCTCCTGGCCGACCTCCTGGGACACCTCCTGGGCCTCCTCCGTGTCCTCCTCCGTCACCACCTCCTGGGCCTGTGTGGCCTCCTCAATGGCCACCTCCTGTGTGGCCTCCTCACTGGCCACCTCCTGTCTGTCCTCCTCACTGCCCACCTCCTGGGCCTCCTGACGTGCCTGTCTGGCTCTCTCCCGCGCTGTGGGTTAAACAAACAAAATGGGTGAGTGTCATTTGACATTGAAATTACTCTAACAAGTACATATCATAACCACATTATATATGTGTTATATATCACACATATAGTATATGGCTTTTCTATGTCATCAACACCCAATTGACCTCATGTAATATTAATATTAAATAATGTGAAAATGCAAACACTCACTGGCCTAGATGCACTAGCCTTCAAAAGTGATACAATGTAGAGTGATAAACACGCAGCCAATCAGATCCTTCCTGTCATGTCACAGACTGTAGTTGTAAAATGCCAAGTAGGAGCTGATTGGCTGCCTGTTTGTTACTCTCCATTTTAACACTTTTGAAGCAGACCGAATCCTGGCCACTGTCATTTATATGTATTTGGCGAAAATACTTACAGCGTTGCAGACGCCGCCTCAGAGCCTGCAGACGCTCCGGCTCCCGCCTCCGCAGGTCGGACCATCGCCTCTCCAGTTGGGCGATGGTCCTCCGCACATGAGTGCGGGCGAATATGCGGCGCCGGGCCGCAACATATGCCCGGCGCTTGTCCCTGTTACTTATGAAGGGGCCTGCCTGCCCCAGTCTGCGCTCCATAACTCCCACCAGCGCCAGTAGCTTCGCAGTGGAGAACGGTTCTGTACGCTGGTAGGCAGCCATTTTAGGAATGGCACATGAAAATACATCCTGTCATGTGATTGGTTGGTAACTTCACTATTTGGTATAAACTTTATTATCCATATTGACATGGACGTTGTGTATGCGCCCAAACATCTGCGATAACATCGCACCGCCAAGCAACGCGTGCTATAGGTTGGCATCGCTTAGCTGTACTTCGCATTACTTACTGTATGCATTTATGTGTATGTGTACATTTATGAAAAAAATACACATACACATACTAGCAATTGCCCATTACATTGGACACCTGCCTGGTTGCCTGCCTGCCTGCCTGCCTGCCTGCCTCCTACTGCTTATATATTTTTAACTAACCACCCAAAATGTACATATATATATGTGATCATCCCAAAAACATCATAACCAAAAATATTCACATCCACATCCCACACATACATGGTGTAAAAAGTAAGAAATTCAATGTACTCACCAGACTTGGATGATAAGCTCAACTAAAAAAAGGAATACATAAAATATTATTTGAAATCTATGGACAATACCTGCAATATTGGCCTTAAACCAATACACCTCAAACACAATACGTAGTGCTATTGCTATTGCCATTAAGAGGCCATGCTGCCTAATGTTTAAATGGGAGGACACAAAATTGAAGTCATTGTCAACCTTGATGGGGATAATAGATCAAATACATGTTTGGTCTGGACAACATTCAGAAATGTACCTGAAGTATCTCAGGGCCACAGAGTCCCGCAGCTGGTATCCGCGTCGGCTTTCCGGGGAGCGGGATGGGCGCATGGGCGGGTCTTGCGGCTCAGATGGAACCTCCCACTCATCAAAGGGTATCTCACGCCGCACAGCTATGTTGTGGAAAAAAACACACAGGCCCACAATCCTCGACACCATTTCAGGCGCATACTGTAAGTCACCACCAGTGCGGTGGAGCACTCTAAATCGACCCTTCAACAGGCCAATTGAGCGCTCCACCACTTGCCTGGTGGCAACATGCGCCCTATTGAATGCCTCCTGTGGACCTGGTTCTGGGGAGCTGTACGGCATAAGTAGCCAGGGCGTACATGGGTAACCGGAGTCACCCAGAACCCACGCATCACGGCCTTCAAGCTCTTGGAGTCTTTGCCATATCCCGGTTTGTCGGATAACATGCGAGTCATGGCCACTTCCAGGAAACTTCGAGTTGAAGGAGAGAATTTCCATGGATGGGCCACATACCACCATCACGTTCAGTGAGTGGAACAATTTTTGGTTCCTATATATCTTCTCACTTCGAGATGGAGGCACAAATGGTACATGGGTGCCATCCACAGCCCCTATCACATTAGGGAAGCCAGCAATTTGATGGAATGCCTGCTGGCTTCCGTGAAGGGTTTCTTGGGCAAAAGACATGGCCACGAAGTGCCCCTTGCGCCTATACATGGCTGACATCACACGCCTCAGGATTCGGCAGAAAGCCGGCTGAGATATTCCAGCAAGTACTGCCACTACTTGTTGGAAAGATCCTGAGGCGCAGAAATGCAACACCGCCAGCAGCTGTGTGTGAGGCGGAATTGCTGTCGTGATCCCATGAAGAGGTTCTAGATCACTCTCAATTAAAGAGAGTATATCTAGAATAACATGTGGGGGTAACCTGTACCTAGTAAGTACCTCATCATCGGGCATCCCAAAGAGTGTCACCCGTGTGCGGAAGATTCTAGCACGTCCTGGCCTCCTTGGGCGACGAGCCGCAAGTGACCTTAGCCGGTGTGCCATGTAGCGCATGACCCCTTCAGCTAGCTACAAAAAAAGGTTACAAAATAAGGATACACCTATGGCAAGATTGGTGATACTTCACAATTTGACACATTCAATGCAACTATACGTACAATACAGGGGCGCCCAGTGTAGTCCCACAGATCCATAGTACTCTAGAAAGAAGATTGAATTATCTAACCACACCACACACCTTGTTAAAGACACATTTATTGTAAACATGTAACAACTAAACACAAAGTAAGTATTACAGGTGTGCTCACCTGCTCAATAACTAAATACAAACAAATCCCATAATGCTGGGACATGTAGTTCACCATTATATGGTGCCACACACGTTTAACATGTGTGAGTTAAATGGTGGCCAGCTAACATGTTTCTGTAATGCTAACAAGACTGTGCTGTTCCAACAATCTGGAGCAGCAGAATGCTTACCTTATAACCTGGCCCAATACTGCTCTGGAGACAAATGCACCTACAGTAGCTGCTATGCACAATTTATATTTATCAGTGATGAGTATTGCATGACTTCTGGCCCGGATTTGAACATGGATTGTGCAAATTCCTTTTTATGGTCAATCTCCACACAAACACAGTACTACTGAACATTTGGCAGATAGCATTTAGGATTGCATAACGTTACTTGTGTCCATGACAACAAATCTTTAAACAGGTCACCTACATATTAGTTTGATGTTTCTCCATGTTTTGTACAGGCGATTTACAGCTACTATGGGCGTGGCCTATGCTCCGCACACACACCACGGCGTACGCAGCCGTGCGTGACGCTGCCGCACGGAACGCAGCTTGTAGCTGATTAACGCCAATTACTCCAAACTTATTTAAAATTGCCCTACAAAGGCAAAGAGTTGTTGCTAACATGGCTGTTTCAGAGTCAGAGGAAGAGCAGGTGCTGCAGAACCTCTTGTCCCGCATGGAGGCCAACACCACCTATGTCCCCCTCAACCCAGACCAGCCAGATGGGCCAGCAACATAAGGCCAATCGGCAGCTGGCCCATCCTCAGCATCTGCAGAATCATTGGCAACACAGCAGGTGGCTTCCCAACAGAGTACCCAGGCCAGCACTTCAAGTACAGCAACCGGTGGCCGTGGCCGTGGCAGTGCCACTGGCCGTGCCCGTGGCCGCAGTGGGGCAACAGAGGAACCAACCACAAGAAACATGGCATATGAACCGCAGGAGCTTGACATCCTGGTGACCCGGGCACGTGATTTAATAGAGTGCCCAGCGGTGAAGTTGACACACACAAGGAGATGGAAGATCTGGGAGGAGATAACGGCGGAGATTAATGCAGTGGCTCCACAAGTTCGTCAGACGGAGCACGTTAAGAAGAGGCAAGTACATGTGTGTTACATTTGAGTGGTACAAGTCCAGTAATGTTTACATTAAATATTAGATGGAGTTGGTCAATGGGTGTTCACGTTGCTTGGAGGCACAGACATGTTGGCCATGACATTGAATTGATAGTTATTGGAGGGGGACTGTTGTTGTATCTTCTAAGGGTTGGGTTTAAAAATGAATATAATGTAAGTTTGTTGTCAGTAGGCACATGTTGTATTATGTTTCAGATTGCAATGGGTGCTACAGCAAACATGAGGAGTTACATGTATTAATATGTACACTTTGATTGCAGGTGGCACGACTTCAAAGGCAACCTCAAGAAGAAATTGACCCAGCGGTGGGAACACAGCCACACCTCTGGGGCTGGCCCCATGCCATCAAAGCTGGAGCTCACCCCCCTGGAAGAGATGGCCTAGTGCTGCATTGCAGTGGAGGAGGTCCGGGGGGTGAGCACTATAGACAGCGAGTCCCCAGCGGAAGTGATGGCTTCTACGCTTGAAGGTAATTATTTGCCAGGCCATAAGTAGATGTTTTAAATTTGGCATGGAATGTGTGGTAATTGGTAATTTCTCGTTCAACAGCATCCCCACCGCTTGGTCCAGATTCTCTTGAGGAGGTTGTGGAGTCTGTGCCACCTGGCCCCAGTAGCAGGCCCGTGCAGCAGCAGCCGGGATTGTCCGCGGCTGAATTGTCCACGTGGGGCAGTGTGCTAGATAGTATTGTGCAGCAGGGAGACTCGGCATTGGAGCGGGTGCGTAGGACCGAGGAGGTGCTGCAGGGTTTGACCACCAGCCAGCAGAGTATTGCTGCGAGCCTGTAGGCTATGAGTGCCAGCCAGCAAGCTATTGCTGCTAGCCTGCAGGTCCTGGCTGATCAAGCCCTGCGGCAAAATGACCTCCTCCTCCGCCATAATGAACTTATGGTGGAGATAGTTACCACCAATAGGGTCCTAATGTCACCCGCTTCGGGTGCATTACCAACACCATCACTCCCTGCTGCCAAAGGGGGAAGAAGATCCACCCCCTCCCCAGCATGTGCTCCACGTGAGCCACCATCTGACTCTGGCCGTGGGCGAGGCCGAAGAGCTGCTGCACGTGGCAAGGAGCCTGCCAGGGGCAAACGTGCCCGCAAATGAACTTGTGTCCCCATTAATCTCCACCGTTATGTCTTCCCAAATCTTCCATTGAGCTGTGTGTGTCAGCATCCTGTGTCAAAATCCGTGCCGCGGGTCACCACATTTGCCCGCGGTTCAAATGTCATGTTTGGTTCCCCTGTTGCCCTGTTTCGGCTAGCATTACTGTGTGCTGTACTTGAAGTGTTGGTGCTGTAATTTTGTTGTGAAGCCACCTGATGTGTTCCTAATGATTCTGCTGTGGCTATTTATTCTATATTATTTCCTTTTATTCCTGTTATGGTACCATTTTATTTTTGAGGTTTTTGAAATTTTTGCCAAAGTTTCTTTAATAATTGTTATTTTGGCCCCACAAATGTCTGTATTCATTGATACATGCAGAAGTCCCATGTGTATTAGTATTATTAATATTAAGTTGTGTTGATTATTTGCAGTGTAAAAGTGTGTGACAAGTGCAGCATGTAATGTTCCCTTTAAGCTGCAATGCTTCCAATTGTAGCAGTGAGAAGCGTGTAATTAACAAGTAATGGGTAAAGTATGTGATTGTATTGGGTTCAGGTGACATTGGTTGAGGTGCGTCCGTCCTGATTAGGCGTTCCGATTGCCTAGCGCATGACCGAGTGGTGTCCACAAAGCAATAGTAGCCTTTTGGACACCGCACATTTCTACCCTTTTTGTTCGCGTGCATTCGGCGTGCTGTCCGAATGCACGCCTACCAAAATATGTGTACTCCCCCGTGTCCGCCCATGTTTCCGCCCAGTTTAGCCCACTTTGAAACTACGCCCCTGTGTCATTCCGCATGACGCCCATAACACACCCATATTGCCCGAGTGATTGCGGTGCACATTTCTGTACGGTATTAATGAGAACAAGTACGGAGACCATGCGTGGCACATGCACGTCGCGTTCTCCACGCATGCGCAGACGGCTAAAAAACGCCATCCGAAAGAATTCGGAAAAGTCTGCACCGATCAGAATAAGGGCCACAGTGAGTAAAATAGCAATATTTGCAGACAACATGAAATTGAGTAAGGAAATTAACTCAGGAAAGGATGTGGAAACACTACAAAATGACTTGTATAAACTGCAAAGGTGGACGGAAAGGTGGAAAATGCAGTTTAACGTTGAAAAATGTAAAGTAATTCATTATGGCAGTGGTTCCCAAACTGTGTGCCATGGCACCCTGGGGTGCCTTGGTTGACTTGCAGGGGTGCTCTGGGTTGGTGGTCCAGGACCAATTCAAGTTTTTTATGTCCATTTTAATAGTCAAATTGTTGACAAACAGAAGGAAATCCTGTCCATTACCACATAACTGACCCTAAGGATGAGATATAAACACAATTTATTTAACTTAATAATTGTTTCTAACTTTTTCAATGAGAAACCTTTAGTCTAAGGGTGCTGCAAAAACATTTCTGATGATTTGGGGTGCTGTGATCCAAAAACTTTGGGAACCCCTGCATCATGGGAACAAAAATGAACAAGCTACTTATAGGCTAAATGGAGTTATTATAGGGAATTCTGCTGTAGAGAAGGACTTGGCGGTCATCGTAGATGAAAAATTGGGTAATAGTGCACACTGCTCAAGTTCAGCAGCAAAAGCATACCGGAGACTGGCATGCATTAAAATGGGTATGGATTCAAGGGATGCCAATGTGATAGCGCCTCTTTACAAGGCATTGGTGAGACCACACTTGGAATATTGTGTTCAGTTCTCGGCAACATACTGTACCTTAAAAAGGTCATAAATGAATTGGAACAGGTACAGAGAAGGACGAATAAGCTAGTAAAAGGTCTTGAATCACTAGAATACAAAGATAGGTTAACCGGGCTAAATATGTTTCCACTGGAGAAACGGAGGTTGAGAGGTGATAGGATTAGTATGTTCAAATACAGGATTGGGAATAAAATATGGTACCTGTGTATTATCTGGGCGCCCGATTTTTTCATTGCATGCCACTACTTAAGGCATGCAATGTGATGCAATGCAATGCAATGCAATGTGATTTTTCATTGTAAAGACCCGATTTTTAATTGTATAGTCAGCCATGGGTGATTTCATACTCCCACTATCCAACTACGCATGGAGTTGATTTTATATAGTGTGGCGAGCGCAGCGAGCCACCGAGCCCGAAGCGTGGCGAGCGCATGCAGATTACTTTACATGTATTCTGCGTCCCCTCGTGGGGCTCGCTGCGCTCGCCACGCTTCGGGCTCGGTGGCTCGCTGCGCTCGCCACACTATATAAGATCAACTCCATGCGTAGTTGGACAGTGGGAATATTAAATCACCCATGGGTGACTATACAATTAAAAATCTGGTCTTTACAATGAGAAATCACATTGCATTGCATCGCATTGCATGCCTTAAGAAGTGCGATGCAATGCAATACAATGAAAAAATCGGGCGCCCAGATATTACACAAGTACCCATGGTTTTGTCCATTTGAGAAGGAATTTACTTCTAAGAGTGAACCAGAATAAGGCCCTATGTTACTATTATGACGGTGCTTCTTATATATTTCAAAAATCTCAATAGTAGTTTTTCCCATAATCTTGGAAGCCTATGATTTATGCATGTTCTGTGGCTGATTATTCAAGTGAAATGTCCAAGATTAAAAGAATATTATGGTAAAAAATTTGATTCAATTTCCTTCTAATTTTGCGGTAATATGCATTTTTTTTAAAATTCCTTTCTCTATTTAAATGTTTACTGAAAATAAGTTTTTAGTATCCTAGCCATTTATATTTTGGTACTTGTGTATTATAGCGGCACCCCCGATTTCCATCGCGCAATGTTTTAATCGAATCGCATCGCATGCCATGCACCCGATGGCATGCGATGCGACGCGATTTTTGGCCCCTATACGATGAAAGATTGTATAAGCACCCTAAAGGGTGCTTTTAAGCACCCTAATGGGTGCTTACAATGTTAAATGCACCCCCACGCCACCCCCCCCCCACTAGAAACGTGAACCTGAAGCGCAGCGAGCCCACGAGGGGTGGCGGTACGCGTCCTCCGACCTTTTCATACCCCCACTATCCACGTCGGCGTGGAGCTGAGAATAGAAAGTGTGGCGAGTGCAGCTCGCCACCGAGCCCGAAGCGTGGCGAGCGCAGCGAGCCCCGCGGGGGGACGCGGATACCTTCACAGGTATCCGCGTCCCCTCGCGGGCTTCACAGGTATCCGCGTCCCCTCGCGGGGCTCGCTGCGCTCGCCACGCTTCGGGCTCGGTGGCTCGCTGCGCTCGCCACACTTTTTATACTCAATGCCGACGTGGATAGTGGGGGTATGAAAAGGTCGGAGGACGTGTACCGCCGCCCCTCGCGGGCTCGCTGCGCTCGCCACGCTTCGGGTTGACGTTTATAGTGGGGGGAGGTGGCGTGGGGGTGCATTTAACATTGTAAGCACCCATTAGGGTGCTTATACAATGTTTAATCGCATTGCATCGTATGGCATTGTATGCCATATACAATGCCATACAATTTTAAAATTGTATGGCATTGTACAATATCGCGCGATATCGCATACCATCGTATGCCTTATGGTATGCGATGCGATGGGCGCCGCCAAAATACACAAGTACCTATATTTTATTTATACTTTAATGATCACTTCAACACCATATTTTCCAATAAAATAAGTTGCTACTTTTACAGTAGGTGATAGAGATAAAGACGAAAATTGAAATGTGCCATAGCTCTGAAGCAGTATACAGAATGATTTGACTTTTGTTGAAGTACTGTTTAAGTAGTAACGCAAATATATTTTATGTATGCTTTAGTAAGTTTTATCATTGTTTGGACCTCTCAAATAGAAAGGTACTTTAAACATTGTAATTTGGATTAAGTGCGATTGAGAACTATTATCATAGATTGTGCAATTATTATTTATTACAAGTTATGGTACTTATGTAATATCTGGGCTCCCATTTTTCTTATGAGACCGCGTCCCCGCGCGGGGCTCGCTGCGCTCGCCACGCTTCGGGCACGGTGGCTCGCTGCGCTCGCCACACTATATAAAATCAACTCCATGCGTAGTTGGATAGTAGGGGTATGAAAAAATGGGGTGCATTTAACATGGGAGCCCAGATAATACATAAGTACCGAATCTGGAGCACTTTACAGAGTGGTTTACAACAGTCCCTGCCCCAGTGGAGCTTACAATCTATATTTCCTACCACATGTACATGCACACACAATCATGCTAGGGTTAATTTTTTTGCAAGCCAATTAACCTACAGTACCATAATATTTTTGTACTGTGGGGAAACCAGTGTACAAGTAGGAAACTTATGCACGCACACGAAGAATATACAACTATTATCGCTCGAGTATTGCAGCTACAGTATCTCAATCACTATTATTACACATCATTGTGTTCATATTAATCACAAATGTATATTTTTTAAATAAACATATGGTAATGCCACCACCAAACAATCATAAAAGTAATAATAAAAGACAAAAGGATGCCAAATATGTGAATTTCAAGTTTGTACAGTAAGCATATGAACCATACAATATCACTGAAGATACAAACTTATAGCATGAATATGTTAAGAATAGATGATATAAAGGAAAATGCAATGCACACAGTTGTACAGTAGCTACAGTATGATTCAATATATTAGAAGAAAATATGTCAGCACTATCAACTGGATAAGTGATCACTGCAAAACAGACAACACTGTAATATTAAATATTGTTAGTCAGGTCCTCATCATGAATAAAAAAGTTCATCATGTTGGCATATCATATGTGTAGACATTGGCAGGTATTCAAAGCCGGTGCGAGCGGCCGGCGAGGGGGTTAAACTGCGAGGATCACAGAAAACCAGTGATCCTCGCAGTTTAACCCCCACGCCGGCCGCTCGCACTATGCAACGTTCCGGGGGAATCCTCGCAGTCACAGAACGGCGAGGATTCCCCTAAACTGAGAGAGCCGCGGCTAGTGCAGCAAACTCGCTGTAATTAGCCTCGATTCTCGCAGTTTTTGGAGGCACATTCGCAAATTCCCCCTCGCTCAAAAAACGGAGCGAGGGGGAATTTGCGTATGAGGGGGGTCAGTTGAATATTGACAGGGTGAGCGGTGACTGTGAGCAAAAAGTCCTGCTCGCAGTCACCGCTCGCCCACGGCATTGAATATATGCCACTATGAATGTTGGCATTTGCACTGGCGACAAACCATACCACTTCCATTATCATCATCTTAAAAAAAATTTGCAATGACACCACCAATGTGTATTTTATTGCTTTGTGTGAATATCAATACAGGAAATATCATTTTATGTAAATTATTGGAAATACACTAAACCAAGATTATGTGTTTCTGAATGTAAACTAAAATGCGATTAGCATTTATACTTGATAAGATATGGAAAGCATTAATCCTCAAGTCAATGTCCTACAATGAATAAACTAGGCACTGCCTATTAAGATACAATTATGTAGCATATTTAAATAACTATATTGAAATGAATAATTCCCATAGAAAATGGTTGCACAAAATAAATAAGATTCTATGGGAGGTATCCAATAGCTCTGATGCATTTTTCGGCTGACAGCACGATATGTTACCATGCATTATTGGGATATCCAATTAAATTCTGTATTTTTCAGGCAAAAAAGTTTTTTAGGCGATAACACATGGGATCCACGATAACATCCTGGACCCATGTGTTATCACAGATCTGTGGGCTGCTTATCAAGGATTATGCTTCAGACACCTGAGGCACCCAAGGAATAATCTTCCATAAGTGCCATGTTATTGGGGCTAATTGGATATCCCTGGGTGAATCCACTAGCTGTAGGAATTTACCACAGCTAATTAGACACTGCCCTATGAGTTAAATTATTTTTGTTAATATGTCACATGTAGTATTTTTTCTTTGTTTGTGTGATTGCCTTTGATTTATTAATTTGTACTAATTTATTAGTAATATGATAGCAAAACATAATATTAATTTATTATTTTCACTAACCATGTCTACTGTTTGTTAGTTTGTTAGACCGACAGGTATGGTTGTGCATTGTGAGTAAGAAACTTTGTTTCTGGAACAAACCATGTTGCAACGTAAGGAGTACACATATATACATTGTTTTGCAGGTGACATCAATTCTGTCTCTTTTGAATATACCCACAAACACGGCACATATTTATTTTTACACTGCAGTTTACATTGAGTTTGGACTCACTCTTTCTTAAATCTAAATCACTGATCCTTTTAAATCTCTTTCCCTTTAGTGCAACATGGTTTTACCAAGGTGCAAAGTTATTTGTTCTTTTATGGTTTGTTCTCGATTAACGGTCAGCTCCTATATATGAACAATTTTAAACTTTCCAATGGAGATCACCATGATTTGTAGCCACTTGCTATTTTGGATGGGATTCCAGGAAAGCACTTAGTGGTCTGAGGGCCTACTAAAAGAAGATTTCTGCAAAGAGAAAGCGGCTTATGAGCAAACATCTTTCTCCTACTGTATATTGAGAACACAGAAAGGCGGTTCAGTGTATAGTTCTAACAACATCAGAGGCAGAGAGAACTCCATGACTCAACCAGAAACTGCAGACAACCTAAATGTCAGTGGAGTAATAGATGTTACAATAAAGATGATTATTTTTAAATAAATAGTATACCCAGTGATCCCTATTGAGGGGGAAAAAACAGCACTCACAGTCTTTAGCAGTTAGTGTCCAAAGGGAAAGTACAGAGTTTTTAATTCAATAGTAACAGCCTACCGACGTTTCCGTCCTAGCATGAACCTTCATCGAGGCAGTGGCAACAATCCAAAAGATACAGCAATCGAAATAAAGGAGGGGGGACTGACCCATTTACATACCCAGTTGGGATCACTGGGTATGTAACTAGGAGTGCTGCTCCGTTGCAGTACTTTGTAAACAGAACCTCAGCGGATGCCTGGATTAAGGGTGAGAGTGCAGGGCTTTGGTTTCTTATTTTTAAATAAAGTGCTTTTAAAAAAGAACAAGAGAAAGCTTGCTCAATACTTGCATCATATCTTTTCAATAGTTCTACTTAGAGTTTCTGGAAGTACTACTTCCATAATCTGCTTGATCAAAAGAGACCAACATTAGAATTTGGGCTACAATGACTCATTATTATCAATATTCACAGGGACACCCCCTGAACGGCCTAACAGCCTATAAATGTACAAAAATGAAGTTTATTTTACAAAATTTTGAATGACAACAGAAAAAATGTGGTTCTGAGGATGGAAATGCTACAACATGTGAGAAATGCCAATATAATTGTGGACGTGATCATTTTATTATGTGGTCCTGCCACAAATCCAGCTGAACCCCAGATACTGTACATCAGTCTGCATCTTCTGGACACACTTATTTTTTCATCAGAGCTGCTTTGCCACCACCGAGGTAGGAATCCTTTATAATCTCCTGCTGATTACTGTACCACAATTAAAATAGTTTAAACCATAATGTTACACATATGAATACGCCATATCAATTCTTACAAGCATGTAGGTTTATGGAAAGAACTTCAGAAATCAAGAGTAATGATTTATTAAAAAAATACATCCAATGCTGGAACAAAAGTTGCAAAAAGAGGAAATTAAACTGAGCAAAAATGTGATTCTAAGACCAGAAACCTACAAAGTATCATACAATCATGACAGATATTTATATATATTGCCACAAGGGTTCCGCAGCACCCGACAATGCATACAGTAGATGAGTGAAAAACAAGAAAATTACAAATTACAGTACAATGCAAATTAGTTCAACTTCATGGTAAGTAAAGTAAAGAAACCCTCTGAGGCACTTATGTATTATATAGCTTTTCTTCTGGACTTGCAACTTGTTGGGACTGCTATGCTATTACTGGTGCCTGTCCTTGTGTTTCCCTCCTATGTCCCTATAGATTGTAAGCTTGCAGCAGGGCCCTCTTACCTCCAAGTCTGTCTGTTGTTACCCAGTTTGTTCCATCTCTATTTACAATTGTAAAGCGCAACGGAATCTGCTGCGCTATATAAGAAACTGTTAAAAATAAAGTAAAGACAGTTGCAGCCGGGGACATGACACTGGTGTAATTATCAGGGTGGCAGATACTGTTTACTGTATATTATAAGAAAAAACACATGAGGATTGAGGGTACTGCTCATGAGAGTTTACATTCTCAAGGGAAGGGGCGGACAGACAGGAATTAAGTACGTTTGATTTACAGTATATAGCTCAGATTCTCCAACAAGACTCAATGAGCTTTACAAACATCAAAACAATGCACATAATACAGGGGATTTGGGTAGTACAGCAATAGAAGTCACACAGACATAAAAGTAGCCTTGAGAGCATTTTGGCTAATAACATCCATGAGTTGTTTTTTCCACCCTACAAAGGTACCAGGTGAGGCAGCCATCTTAGGCGCACTGAGTAGGATTAACCTGGGAGGAATAAGTTACCCCTACAAGAAATTACACAAAATGGGGTGATTACAGTGTAGAGTAGGGTCCCAATAAGACAGTCAGGTCTATGTATTTTTCATATATTATATTTTTTAACTATAAAGGTTACACTGTGGGAGGTGAGCCATATAAGGACCCAATGCAGATATGGGAAAGTGGATGCTTGTGTAGTATAGTATGTTATACAGTGTATGGAAAACATCCATGTGAAGCACTTCCTGCCAGCAGGGGAACTATACAAGGTCACTGCTGGCAGGTTGTGCAATCTGTGGGGTACACATTACAGGAATAGGACTCTGTGTGGTGGAAGTACACTGATGGAGGGTTAAAAAGGACTTTATAAAAGCACCAAGACCAGTGGTGGATTTAACCTATGGGCTGCCGGACTGGCAGTCACAGGGGGAGGGGTGACTACCAGACCAAGCTGTGGTTAGCACAGAGAGTACTTCCAGTAGGAAGTCAATCACTGCTTTTTGTGCAACCCTATCTGGCTTCTTTGTGTTGCAACTATGTGTCCAGGCGCATTTGTACACATAGTTTGGGACCTGATAGATCCATTGCACAGGTGCCAGGACTCATGCCTCCTCTTTGGGCATGAGTAGAAGCAGCTCAGCTACTACAAGAAGGTAGGAACTATAAAGAACTATTTGACTAGAATGCTTATTCCATAATTGACCACCTAATTTCAGATATATTACAATGTAGATTACCAAACATCAGTGTAATGGTGTGGGCCACAACCATTTGCAGCCATTTGGGTGCTATTTCTCTGTTTACAAGACTTAGGACTATTCCTAAATGGCAGGAGACTCAATGTAATAGTGGTGATCTAGCATTCTCCTGGAGGATGGACTTATGTTTGCAACACAGTAATGGCATCATCATTTTCTGTCCACCTTGGTGGAAACACTGTGTGCTTATTATATTGTGCTACAATAAAATGGCACTGCTCCGATGGCTACCTAATTATCTGTGTGCATAGGAATGTGTGCTTCATTGCAGGGAATTTTTGATAAATATGATGGAAGGGCGCCAGAGTATCAAATTTTTAATACATAGACATGATGATGGTAAGGGACCTTTATATTTTATGATGGAGCAGTTCAGGCACTTCAATTCTATGTGCACACTATAGCCATTGCAAATACAATCTCCCTAAAATGCTTTTTTGAATAGTAAGAAAGTATAGTCTAAAAAGTGTTTTTTTGAGATGGAAGAAACTAGGGATTCCAATCCCGGGGCATTTTTTCAATCCCGGAAATCGGGATTGAAAATTGCTCAATCCCGGGATTCCCAGGATCCCCGGATTGGCATCCTTAAAAGAAAACCACCCCCTCTGCCCCACATTGCCTTACTTTAAGCGGGACAGGTGGCAGCGGAATGGAGGCAGGCTGTGGGTGTGATGCCGGAGGGAGGGAGGTCAGTGTGTCACTGGACTGTGTAGCCGGGAGAAGTTGGGCGGTGAGCGGGTTCAGTCCTGTGGCCTGCGCAGCGTGACCCATAGGTCACGCTGCAGCTTGCGCACCTACGGTCCTTGTCCTGGTCACAGCGGCATACGAGTACAGCGAACATCCTCCAGTTGTAGAGAGCGACGGCGGTGCGGGGGCGTGTTCGGTTGGCTGCAGAGTGTGATGCGCAGCGTGACCTCTGGCCACATCACGCTGTGCGTCTGAGCTGCACAGCCGGCGCAGGACTCAGGAGCAACCGGGCAGCGTCTTAGCAAGCGCTCAAATGCTGCCCAGCATTAAACTAGTCTAATCCTGAAATCCCGTGATTGGAAGGTCCAATCCCAGGATTCAAATCCCGGCAATATTGGGGCCAAATCCCGGGATCCCGCCGATCCCAGGATTGGCCACCCTAGAAGAAACAGTTTTCTCAGGGACCACACAGTAGTGTAAGAATTAAACTAACTGTTTCCAATATAGATTTATCATTTAAAAAAATGCTTTTTTTAAACATCTCAATGAACTATATATGATTTGTGTCTCAAGATGCTAGCTCATTTATGTATTTGGATGGCTTACTGAGTTGTCGTGTGTAAATACACAACAATATACAGTAAGTATTTAATGCAGGGATGGGGAACCTTCAGCCCTCCAGCTGTTGTTGAACTACACATCCCAGCATGCCCTGCAACAGTTTTAGTATGGTTAAATAGCAAAAACTGTAGCAGGGCATGCTGGGATGTGCAGTTCAACAACTGCTGGAGGGCCAAAGGTTCCCCATCTCTTATTTAAAAGAAGAGTAGGAAAAATAGTAGCGCTAATGAGTATATTTATCAACCCACTTAATCCAGCTGCTAAGTTTAATAGGATCACCAATCCTAGTAGGGAGAAACAAAAAACAAAGCAAAACAAAGCGCTTGGATTTGAGGAGTAAATTAGAGCCAGTCTCTGTATTTTAAGAAAGAAAATAATAATAATAAAGACATTTAAAGATACAGAAACAAATAATTAGTAGCAATATTAATATAATTTTATAAAAAATTTCATAGGTACCGGACGATACCAGACATAAACAAATAACAATAACAAAAAAAAAAAAAATCAGGATTAGCCTGTAAAATAATTAGACATGCTAAAATGTCTCATGTGCTGCAGAGGGAAAAAAAACAACCTTTAAAAAAAAACAAGATACATCCACTTTTGCCAGCCTCAATCTAGTGGAGGGTAAGTCTTTGTTAATAGTGGTAGTAAGTAGGCAGTCCAGTATTGTTAGCACTGTAAGTTATCTTATAATATCAGTCCAATGTTGGTTAATAGTCCTCCAGTTAGTTCTCTGTTATTTGACTGGGTACTTCACCAATCATATTAGTAATAGAAAAATATATATAGTAGCAGTAGTAAATTGGAGTTTAGTATAATTACCACATCTCTGCTTACAATCGGCTGGAGGGCATCAGGAAGTGCTATTAGCATCAGAGTCCACAGATAAAGCACATTAGTAAAAGATCCCGGATAATTGGAGACACAGCCCAATTGCAGTTAAGGCTCCAGTATGCCGGCCGGCAGTACCTTTTATATGGTAGAAGGAATCGTGACTGACGCGTTTCTCCGCTTACTTGTGTCAGCGGCTTTATCAAAGATCAATCCTACACTTGATTAACCAACATTGGACTGATAGTATAAGATTACTTACAGTGCTAACAATACTGGACTGCCTACTTACTACCACTATTAACAAAGACTTACCCTCCACTAGATTGAGGCTGGCAAAAGTGGATTTATCTTGTTTTTTTTTCTTTTAAAGGTTTTTTTTTTTTCCCCTCTGCAGCACATGAGACATTTTAGCATGTCTAATTATTTTTCAGGCACCTGATTTTTTATTTTTATCTTTATTGTTATTTGTTTATGTCTGGTATCGGCCGGTACCTATGAAATTGATTATTACATTATATTAATATTGCTACTTAATTTGTTACTGTATCTTTAAATGTCTTAATTATTATTATTATTATTATTATTATTATTATTATTATTATTATTTTCTTTTTTAAACCACTGAGACTGGCTCTAATTTACTCCTCAAATCCAAGCGCTTTCTTTTGCTTTGTTTTTCTTATTTCATGGGCCATACTGTACATTCTTTATGTACAGTGGTGGAAGACCCTGTTGATGAATGATGGGTGTCATGACCATGCCATAACAGTATAGGGTCCTTCTCATATAAATGCGTACTGCACTGTGATCTACAGTAATTATTGTGTGAGCAATATCCTATACTGTGCTGTACTACTGGGACATTGACGTTGGACACATGTATCAATCACCACTGTGGGGTTCTTGTTTGTGGCTTTGGTTCTTTATCAGAAATTATACAAGTAGCTGGCAATTTACATAAAAAACAAAGGCATAATATGTATCAGTGATAAGGTACTTTGAGGATTCCAGTTTCTTTACACATTCATGAAACAGGTGCCAAATATAACTATTCAACCTGACAAATATTCCCATTCAATGCTTTTTCTCTGTACTCGGACACATATTTTTGTGATTACTAGAGCATCACATGTTACAATAATTTTGAAATTCATTAGAGTGCCTGGTTTATGTGCTCTCATTAAGCATTAATTGGTTATTGATGGTGATTTCTATTTTTAACACCCTTTTGTTCATAGCCATATAATTAGTAACACTAAGTACAGGAGCCATTAATAGCATTTCTAATTGTAAATGTGAAAGTATAAACACAACACAAGTAGTTATTTTCAACCCAATATCTCATGGTAATTGGCTGTAGGACATTTGTGTCGGTATAGAAAGGTAAATAATTTAAAATACTTTTACACTATGTTTATTGCAAAGAGCACTTAATGGAATTGGAGATTCTTGGCAATTACTGGGATGTTCTGAGCTTAATATCTTCATTGTTCTTTTAATATAGACTATATCTAACAAGAACATTAAAGTAAAAAATTATACCTAATAAGAATATACATCTTACTGTACTGATTAAATCTCTGTTACTAAGATAATTTAAATTAGATTACCAATATTTATAGGGCATTTATCCAAGCCTGGAGAGAGAGAGAGATTAAATTGTGAGACAAAAGGCCCCCCATACGTTAGGCCAACTTGTCCTAACGACAAGTCAGCCCCGACTTGTGGGAGAGCTTGATAAAACTTGGCACTTGATGTGCCATCTTTTCCATGTGATAAATCGGATGAGCTGCAGGTGGGGTAGCGGCAGGAGAACAGGGTTTGTGGTAGCGGCGGACTGGGAGTGGGGACCAGGAGAGCAGGGTTCGGGGTAGCAGTGGAAGAATAGAAAAATCCTATTTAAAAGACTGGGCGGCCGCTGATTGGCTGAGCTCTCAGCCAATCAGTGGCCACCCAGTCTTTTGAATAGTATTCTATTCTCATGCCTGCCGCTACCACGGACCCTGTTCTCCTGCTTCTACCCAGCCTGCAGCTCCCCCAGACCCTGCTCTCTGGTCCCTGCTCCCCGCCTGCCGCTACCCCGGACCCTGCTCTCCTGCTGCTACCCTGCCTGCAGCTGACACATCTATACGTACAGTGTGCACATTAATAAGAAATGCAAGAGTTCACTATAGCATGCGGCGTCTAGCTGTTCACAGGCCACTGCAAATTTCCTCAGCAACAGTCAAGTATGAATCAGGCCCCAAAAACCAATCAAACAAATTCTAATTATTCTCAAGGCACAATAATGGTCAAGGTTCTAGTGATATCCATGCTTCAGTACAGGCGACTTAATTAGTACTTTAGCTATTTTTACTTACCAACCTGTGCTGAAGCCTGGATATCCCTAACACCTGCACTGTTAAGGTGTGTACACACTGGCAGATATCGGCCATTCGACTGAGTGGCCGATATATCGACGCAGCATCGGCCAGTGTGGTTCGAAAGATATATCTGTGAACTGCTTGGTTCGCAGATATATTGCATCGGCTGTGCAACATCATGATGTGTGTATGGGTGATCCATTGACATCTCAGCGGGAGCATGCAATCCGCTTGCCCATTTGTGATGTCAGTCCCGGTGGATCGGGCAGCGTGTATGGAGAACACTCTGCCTGATCCATCTGTAGATATATTATTATTTTATTTATAAGGTGCCACATTTGTTTTCCAGTGCCGTACAAAAGAACAGTACAGGGAGATAAGGCTTACCATTACAGTAAATAAATAAATAACAGAAATACATTACAGGTAAAATGAATGCCACAGTTCAATACAAATTACAGCTTAAATGTAAGTAGTGAGGACTTGATACGTACTAGTTGGGGCTGGTGGTCAAAGATGGACGCTTAGTGTTTGAGTACAGGGCTGCCACTAGGAATTTTTGGGCCCGGGACTGATTTACAGTCTGGGCCCCATCCCCCCCCCCCCCCGCCATGGACCCCCATCATCCTTCAATTACCGCCTGACTCAGCATGTCCCAAAGCACAGCATGGCTTCTTCAATACAGGACACCACCGCCCAATTAAAATGCAGCAACGGCGGGTGAGCCAATCAGAGCTTGAGTATCGGCAGCTGCTGTGATTGGCTAATGGTACACAAGCTCTGATTGGCTCAAAAACAGAGGCAGCAATTTAATTGGCTGCTCCCTTCCTGTATTAAAGAAGCCAGGCTGTGCTTCGGACCTGCTTCGGACCGAGCAAAGCGCAGGCAGCACACTGCATACAGTGGAGGTTTGCTGTGGGTAAAATTAGCTGCCCGGGCCCTTCCAGAGGCCGGGCCCGGGACAGCTGTAGCCACAGCACCCCCCTGTCGGCTGCCCTGTTTGAGTATGGGAGAGCTGTGAGTGAAGAGGGCTTAGATGACAGGAGGGAAGAGGGCCCTGCAGATATATCTATTAGTGTGTATCTATGAGTGTGTACCCAGCTTTAGTTTTCCTTGAGGATGGTAAATACATGAGATTCTGTCTGTTTTCTACTTGCACTTCAGTAAATTTACGCCTCAGCCTCCAAAACAAAACTGACCTCCTGCAACCACATTTACCGTACAAATGTAATACTTTGCGAGCATTGCTTTAAAATATATATATATATATATATATATATATGCATTTACTGTATGTTCTGACTCCTGTGCTAAGCACCTCAATATGGTTCTAACTTGTTATTATTCTTAATGGTCTTTTGCTGTTTTTGTTTTTTTTTGTAAATCTAACGCACTATATTTTTATATAGTAAATATTAAGTTAATTATCCTCTTTGATTCAATATTTGTAACTACCATATACAGTATAACATAATACATTCTAATGAAGCAGCTGAATCTCATTGCGACATATGAATTGTATAAACGGAACTTTCCAGTAGATGTCACTGTAATTCTATGGTTTTTAATGCATGCCGACCAATGATAGTGAGAAACATTGAAAACTAAAAACCAGAAGACACAATCTACTCCTGCAAGTGTTGCGGCCACAAGCTCGGAAGAGGAAATATTTCTCTGCAAAAGATTCTTGAGATAAAACATCCTAATATTAATCTCTCAACACAGTTATGTTTCTATTAATGTAGTTTATACTGTTACTAGTTAGAGATGCTAAAACCATAAACACCTCTCTGATTTCTTTTTAAAATTTCCTTAATGTGTTTTGAAAATGCCTTGAACATAGTTTATATAAAAACCACAAAGTAGGGGTAATAAATTCACATTGATGTTGGAAGAAGAAGCCAGTAAACAGCAAATACATGAATTAAATGTAAATCTTAAAGCAATGTCTAATCTTAGCAGGGAAGCATAACTTTCACTTTGATATGTTCTACACATAGAATTTTCTGTAGAAAGATTTTTTGCATCTCTGTTCTGCTTTGTTTTTTTTTCAGTATCATGAGGGACTACATCAATTACTTTGCAAAGAATATAATAAGGTGCGATGAATACATATTTCCATCCCCTGTATTGCAGATACTATTAAACTTACCAAGACTTCCAAACTCACATTGGGAACAAGTTACATGCCTTCCATACTCACGCTATAGAGACCTCAGACCACAGTTGTTATCAAGGCTGTGGGTATTATGCTGGCCACACATCACATACCTCCCAACTTCTGTGTTGGGGAAATAGGGACACTCGCGCCCCGAAAAGGGAGCGGGGCGTATGCAAATGAAGGAGCGGCTTATGCTAATTCGCCGCAACCTCATTTTCATACGAGAATAGACGCTGTGCGCACAGCGTCTATTCTATTAGATTGGGGGGTCTCCCAACTGCCACCCCCCGCAGCGGGACAATGCCTGCCGCGGGTGGGACAGCGGGACAGGACCCGAAAATCGGGACTGTCCCGCTGTAATCATGACAGTTGGGAGGTATGCATCAGACCAACTTTCCTCCAACCATCCAATTAGTTTCTTGGATGGAATAAAAATATGGTACTGGATTGGAGCAAAATGTTATATTTACAGTACTTCAGAAATTTGCTCCCGAAAATTTGGAAAAGGACAAAAACTGTCGCTCAGACACGGTACTGTAGTTGAACCGGTTTCATTTAAACAATTTGACTGAAGGTTTTTGTCCATTTTCCTAGGTTTGTGAGCACATTTCTGATTGTCCTTTGCTCCCATCCAATACCATCTTTTTATTCCATCCAAGCAACTAGTTGGATGGTTGGAGGAAAGTTGGTCTGATGTGTGGCCAGCATTAGAGGTAAGGATTTTTTAAAAAACTTTCCCTTTAACTAGTCACACATGCTGCCATCACTGAGAGATTGTACTGAGTGATTAGCAGCTTGTGTAGTTCCAATAGTATCCCTATGTACAGGGCTGGACTGGGACAAAAAATCGGCCCTGGCATTTTGAGCACACAGGTCCATCTGCTGTGTGTCAAAAATGGTGTGTGGCCTAATGGAAATGAGGCGTGGCATCACAAAGGGGCGTGATACTACACACTGTAATGCCTATTACACATTATGGCACACACACCGTAATGCTCATTACAGAATATGAGGTACTTGTTTAGTTTCACCGCGGCAGCTATAGCATGCGATATCACATGCAATTTGCATACGATTTGCATAAGATTCGATGTGCGATGCGACTTATTACCTGTTCATAACCCCACTATCCACTAAGGCGTGGAGATAATTTTATATAGTGTAGCGAGCGCAGAGAGCCACCTAGCCCGAAGCGTGGCAGCGTAGTGAGCCCCGCGAGGGGACGCCGATTACTTTACATGTATTGCGGTGGCTCGCTGCGCTCACCACACTATATAAGATCAACTCCATGCCATAGTGGATAGTGGGGTTATGAACAGATACTAAATCGCATCGCACATCAAATCGTATGCAAATCGCATGCGATATATCTGCCGCCATGAAACTAAACAAGTATCAAATATGACATAATCCTTATGCCCATTACACATTATTATGGCACACACCGTAATACATGGGGAAATGAATGATGCATGATGACTCACGTGGTCAGCCCCTTAGCTCCACCCTCAGACTGGATGGCGGCGCCAGCGGGTCAGGCAAATGACGCGGCCGCACCTGACTTGTCATTTGCATGATGCGGCCGCACAATACTCACAGCGTTACACCCCCAGCCATGGCTTTGAGCCAGCCCTGGGTGACAGGCAGAGCAGCAGGTGCCGGGCATCACACTGACCTGTGGGAAGGCTCTTTGGTTCTACATGTTGGCGGTTCTCCTGACCGTCATTGACAGCTGCCCTATGTCGCTGCAATCCTCTTGGTGCTACAACCTCCATCCGCACTTCTGCCTTCCCTCCGGCAGCAGCTCTGTGTCTCCACACTGGCAGCACTGATGTTTCCCAGGCAGCGCTTGTGTGCGTTCAGGTCAACAGTCAATAGGTTGAACTCTATTGGTCTATTGGTATTGGTCATACTTTTCCATACAAGTGGACATAAAGTTAGATTATAAAAGTGTGTCAAGCATAGCGAGGCATCATGCCCAAAGCAGGGCATGCGAAGGGACACACTACACGTCTACAGTGTCAATGTTGACATATGTCGATATAGACACTGAAAATGTGAAAATCTCATGTTGACCATTTCCATGCCAACATTTTGCTGGTGTTGACCTTTTGAAAATGCCGACCTAAGATATGTAGACTTTGTTCGTGTGTCGACTTATGGCCTGTTGGCCAATAGTGGTCGACCTTTTGACTGTCAACCTCATTACTGTTGACCCTATGACCCATATCCAATATTTCGTGCCTGGAAACATGACCCAGTGATGTTGGAAGAGATCTGATGACTCTGTACATATGCATAACATCTTGTCCTATGTGTCCTGTTATGTGCTACTGCTGTGTGATAAATCCATATACTGTATAGTACAGCCAAATAAATGGGTGTTGAGTTGTCCTCATTTGTGTCTTTAGTAACTTCTGCATCTACCAAGTTAGCAAAACATAAGTTAAGAAAAACACATTATGAGCAACAGTGTTCAATGGCACAATGCAGCCTCAGAAGTGAATCTTCCCAGGTGTTACCAATATCTTAAAATAGTAATATGAAAAAAGGGGAATTGGAAGAGACTCTTCAGGAGGCGCATAACCTAATAGTTAAGTCATACAGACCTTATAAGCTTCACATGTGTTGGATGTCCTTCTTCTCAAAGGTGAGGTACTCTGTGGATGGTGACTTGATAGTGATTTTTCAATTAGTGTATAAAATAAAAAAATTAGGCCAAAGTGAGGTGAAGATGATGGGCGTACCCAACTCATGCTAAGGTGCAGTATTTTCAAACATATAATAGTTTCTGTTCATCCATGTGATGTGGTGCTTTTCATAAATTAGGATATGATATGGTGCTTTGAAATGTGCTCCAGAGTATGCAAAAAGAGAATTAATAAAAACAACAATGTGTAGATTTGTTTAAAAAAATAAGGAAAATGTGATAGGTATTTGATAAGTATAGACTCAGCGTACCTTACATATATCAAGGTATCTTTTTTATCCTAAATAATATTGCAAGGACCACTTAACAGGCGTACCCCAACTCACAGCATGTATAGGTATGTAGATATATAAAGGTTTCTTTCAAGACCTGAGAAATCAAAATGAGGTGACTGGATGGTCTACGTACCATAACTCACATGGAACAAGAGGTGTAATTTCCTATAAGGGTTCCTTTTCCGGGGTCTTGTCGCCTCCACTCCAGTAACTCAGGAGAGCGATGTATAAAGGGAAGAAAAAGATAGAGCGAAACCTCCAATGTATAGCAATGAATTGTATGGGAATCACGTAATTCAAATGCTTCCTATGTTCTTAAGGGAAGGGGGCACCTTTTGGGCATACCTCGCTTGTATTTATGTAAGGAGGTAAAAAAAATTATATGTGTACAGGTTTCCTTTAGAGTTCTCCTAAGAGGGAGACTAATGGCGTACCTCACTGACCACACTTAAGGTGGGAGAATGCTTGCAGCAGTTTCATTACCTGTAAAAAGACGTACCTTACTTACCACTCATAAGGTGGGAGGACACTCGTAGTGGCTTTTTTATCAATAGGGAGAACGTTGACGTACCTTACTCACCTTGCTCACCAAACATAAGGTAACGGAATGTCTGTAGCAGTTTGTTTACAGTTTAACACCCTAGTGTGGCTTTATTCAGGAGAAAAAAATCAGATACGGGATAGGTGTACCTCACTCACTATTTTGTAGAGGTTCTCCACATGTAGCAGTTTCTTTAAACATCCCAGTATGATGTTTATCACTCCTTATATAAAATATATCCACGTATATAGAAGTCCAGTGGGATCAGGTGGCTGTTCACCTTCCTTAAATGCAATCAATGTGCTTCGGTCAATGGACCTATCTCAAGATGACCTATCTAAGCCTATCCTACAGTATATCTGAATTTTTCTCCTGAATGAAGCCACACTAGGGTGTTAAACGGTAAAGAAACTGCTACACACATTGCCCCACCTTATGAGTGGTGAGAAAGGTACTCCTTTTTATGAGTAAAGAAACAGCTACAAGTGTCGCCCACCTTAATGCCCTCATTCTGGTTGACTCGCAAAGCAGCCATTTTTCACTGCTTTGCGAGCCAACTAACGCCGCCCACACGGATGCCCGCTGAATGTCACCCCAGGCCTGCAAATGGATGTTTTGCATAAACATCCATTAGCAGCCTTGCATGGGACCCGAATTAATTTGATGGTGGCTCATCATCAAATGATTTCAGAAACGTTTGGCAATCTAAGTCACTCTCTGGGTGGCTCGCTGCTCCATGAACAAGGCAGGCAGCTGACATCTGATGACGTCAGCTGCCCACCCACGGAAGACAGGAATCTGCCCCTGTTCACATGGGGACACCTAGCATTTTCCTGGGTGCACCCAGTGTTTTTATGGGTAATCTATGCAAGGGAGATCATAGCACTTAGGGAGGCCAATCCCGGGGCATTTTTTCAATCCCGGGATTCAGGATTGAAAAATGCTCAATCCTGGGATCCCGGGAATCCCGGGATTGGCCTCCCTAATAAAAAAAAAAATGACCCGCCCCCCCCCAAATATCAATATAAATGCCCTCTTATTCGCCCCGCCTGCCCGCCCGCCACTCTTCCCCATCCCCCTGCCCTGCACTGTCACTTACAGAGGTATGGTGACAGGCAGCAGCAGGAGCGATGTCCATCCATCCATGCAGCGGCTGGGTGGGCGGCTGAGCGACTGTGCTTGTGCTGAAGTGCACTGACAGGCATGGCGGCGGATGGGCTTCGCAGCGTGGCGTGATGTCAGGGGTCACGCTGCGCAGCCTGGGCGCCGTCATGACACTGACAGCGGAGCGGACCAATCAGCGGACCATGCAGCAGACAGCCGGGCAGCATCTGAGCCATTCTAAAGTGCTCAGCGCTGCCCGGCTTTGGAAAAAAAGTACATTTAGCACTGGGATACTAATCCCGAAATCCCGGGATTGAAAGCTTCAATCCCGGGATTCAAATCCCGCCGATTTTAGGCCTAAATCCCGGGATCCCGCCGATCCCGATCCCGGGATTGGCCTCCCTAATAGCACTGTCTCATGGCTAGGAGAACCAGCTTTGAAAATGGGAATTAAATCCCGAAACGTCAGCACCTTCGCTACTGTGTCTGAGTCCATCTTTTTGAAGTCTGTGGGAGTGCATGTAGTGTTCCTGTTTTGCCTGTATGCCCTATTTCTGTGAGCACCCCGGCTGATGCCCATTGGGAGATTGAGGAGAGTGTATATATATATATATATATATGTGTATGTATATATATATATATATATATATATATGTATATATATATATATATATATATATATATATATATATATATATATATATATTTAAACATTAGCTGAGATGCTCAGAGAGAATTAGAGGGAAATTTACTAGGATGTTTATTCTACTTCACATGTGATGTTGCTATGGGCATAGGCGTGTGCACGGGGGGTGCCGGGGTGCACAGGCACCCCCTAATGACTGTCACACCCTCCCCCCCCCGCGTGTGCGCTTGCACGCAGTGCTGTTTTTACTGGCGCACTGATCGCATGGGGAACCTTCCTGCTCCTTACTCAAGGCCTTTGATCAACGAGGACATCGGCGGCTCTGCTCATCATGCCACTGAGCCAAACCGCCTGCACGAAGTGGTATTGGCCAGAGCGAGTATGCGCGGCGCTGCAGCGCTGCCTCCCACACCTCGACCCGCCCACACACTTTCTTCCTGTGAGCGCACAGTTTTTGACCCTACCACGCTGTTGACACAGCGCAGCACCGGTACCATTAATAAGTAGCAGCTGCAGTGCAGCTTCACCACAGACGGCCCCTACACAGATCAGCAACAGACCGAGGCAGAGCCCAGGCAAGAACTTGCATGCTAAATGTATATATACACACATGTATGAACTTCAGAACTTCTAGTTTCCAGCAGCACTCCCACGGACTTGCACAATATATCACTCGGACACAGAGCTTAACGCTGGTGCAAGTCCATGGGAGTGCTGCTGGAAACTAGAAGGCTACATTGCTAATTACTGAGCACCCCGGCAGTTACTTTCCTGATCCAGTGAGTGCTGGCCTGTCAAGTCTCTCTCTCTCTCTCTCTCTCTCTCTCTCTCTCTCTCTATTTCTCTCTCTCTCTCTATTTATCTGTCTCTCTTTCTCTCTGTCTCTCTCTCTCTCTGTCTCTCTCTCTGTCTCATTGTCTCTCTCTGTCTCTCTCTCTCTGTCTCTCTCTCTCTGTCTCTCTGTCTCTCTCTCTCTGTCTCTCTCTCTCTCTCTCTCTGTCTCTCTCTCTCTCTCTGTCTCTCTCTCTGTCTCTGGATATCTGTTGTGTTTTTTTTTTTTTTTTTTATTAATTATTATTATTATTATTATTATTATTATTATTATTATTATTATTATTATTTTTTCGGGGGGGGGGGGGGGGATTTTCATCTACCCATTCTAAGACAGGAGAGGCCTCAACTACTGCAGTAAAAAAAAACAATATTAGTAATGTGTATCATATATATATATATATATATATACAGGTCGAGTATCCCGTATCCGAATATCCG
The DNA here is from genome assembly GCF_055691185.1 of Crinia signifera. NCBI lineage: Eukaryota > Metazoa > Chordata > Amphibia > Anura > Myobatrachidae > Crinia > Crinia signifera. The sequence continues at coordinate 268,323,666 of NC_139219.1, read as the reverse complement.
TTATCCGAATTATTCCGAAATACGGACATTCCAGAAAGTGAAAAAAATTATTTTTTTTGCTAAAAACTCACTGGGGACATATGTAACAGCATCACTGGGGACATGATATGTAACTGGCACTATATATGTGCAAGACAATGATTGCTTGGCATTCAAATTCAGTGCTGAGATAGTACACACATTTTGTTTCACGTTTTGAAACCTTGTTTTTTGAACAATTAAAATATGTTTGTGTGTATTTTATGTGGTAATAAAATATATTTGTGTGTATATTATGTGTTTATACAGCATAAATGCAAGATACTTCAAAATACATCATTGAAATATTAAAATATTCCGAAATACGGAATAATCCGTTATCCAAAATTCTCCTGGTCCCGAGCATTTTGGATACGGGATACTCAACCTGTATATATATATATATATATATATATATATATATATATATATATATATACACACACACACACACATATTATATATATATATATATATATATATATATATATATATATATATATGTGAGAAGAAAAAGAAGGAGCGCACAATAGAGCCATAAGTTGAAGATTTTACTGAAAAAATCAGTGTAAAAGCTCATACAATACAGTATAAATAGCCAGCATGAGAAATATAATCACCGACAGTTATATGCACGCTGTAGGCACGGGATCTGGGGACTCCAGGTATTCCGTCCAGAGTATATAGCGGCAATGGTGTTCTCTAAGTGAGGAGATGCGAGTGGCACGGGATCTGGGGATTCCAGCAACTTCCGACCAAAGTGTAAACGGTGACAGCATACACAGCACAACCAGCTGAAGGCACGGAACCTGGGGACTCCAGTCTATCCGACCAAGATGGATCAGCGACGGCGGCAGCGGCAGCGTTCTCAGCACGGCAACAGCGGACAGGTAAGAATCAGCACAGGAGCTCTGATACGTCAGGAGGACACGCCCCAACGCGTTTCGTCGTGAGACTTCGTCAGGAGGCGTGTCTAGGGTAAGTATGGTCTCACTTTTAAAGCCCATTCATTAGCGGTAATCAAGAGCAGCCTATGCTGATTAAATGCTTAGGACGGCTTACTTATACTAAATGAATACAGAGATCAGAAGATGTTTTTAACAGTATCCAACCAGCGGAAAACACCTCACTGGCCGGAGTTACAGCATAGTAATCACTAACATAAATTTAAACTAAATTTAATGCACAAAGACATAATGAATAAATAAATCAATAAGAGAATTTATAATTAAATACGTATACATTTTAAATATTTTTAAAAATAGACATTTGTAAAAACTACATATATATTATAAATCCCCTGTATGATAGGAGACAAAATGAATAAACAAGGGAGAGAAAAGAAACAAATGTTAGCATATAAAAAGTGATGAAAAATGGCATGACATCACATCAATACTCAGTTACTATTTCTAAAAAACATATAAATTTATGGAGTATAACACGAGAATTACAGATCTAATAAGAGTGGAGTGGATACTGCTCTACACCATGACACAGAAAGGGCAACGCCACTATAGGCACAGTGCAGGAGCAAAGCTCAGCAGCAACACTGTACCAGTGGCCAAGACCAAACGGTGACATTTAGCTGTGCAGAAAGGGTACAATATCCACACCCTCGTTGAGACCAAAAGGAGCCAACGTATTAAGGGTATATATCCAATAAGTTTCTCTCTTACTGAGTTTAGTAAGGATATCACCACCCCTCTCATCCAGAATAATGTGCTCAATAGCCTTAAATGTTAAATTCTTATCAGGATCAGAGGAGCAGCAAGAAGCAAAGTGTCTAGGAACACTATGGGATATTAACCTATTCTTTATACTTCTGGTATGTTCCAGGATGCGTAATTTCAAAACCCGCTTAGTCTTTCCAATATATTTTTTACCACACTTGCAGGATAACATATAAATAACATGTGTGGTAAGGCAAGTTATGCGGCTCTTCACGCTCCAAGAGTTAGTGTGATCAGAATTCCAAAATGTTGCTCTTTCTTTATCAGCATATTTACAGACTTTACACTTGCCACATGGATAAAATCCATTGATGGTCTTAAGCCATCCCACATTTTTGTCTTGTACTTTTTTCAACATACTGGGGGCAAGTGAAGATTTTAGAGAGGCAGCTTTTTTGTAAATAACTTGGGGTCTGGATGGTAAAATATTTTTCAAAATCGGGTCTAACATAAGAACATCCCAATGCTTAGTCAGTATTTGCCTGATTTTGTGGCTATTGCTATTAAATTGGGTCACAAACGGAACAACATTTTTCTGATCATCCACTTTACTCTTGTAGCTTAAGAGTTCATTCCTGTCTCTCATAAAGGCTCTTTCTTTACATTTTTCTACTAGCTGAGGAGGGTAATTTTTTTCCAGAAATCTTTTGCTATAAATATCGGATTGCTCTTCAAATTTAATATTAGTAGCACAATTCCTACGTACCCTCACAAACTGTGAGTAAGGGATATTGTTAATCCATTTTTTATGATGGCAACTATTAAAATGTACGTAGGAATTGCTGTCCACCTTTTTGATGTAGGTACTGGTATCAATTTGCGGGGTCTGTGTCGACCATCCAGTACTATCTAACATCAAATCGAGAAATTCTATTTTGTTGGTATCTGTTTTAGAGGTGAACCGCAGGTTAAAATTGTTAACATTAATGGATGACATAAAGTTATCAAACAAAGACTCCTCACCGTCCCAAACGATGACGATGTCATCGATGTATCGATGGTAACTTACAATATTGTTTTTAAAAGTATTCGTAATCTCTACATTACACTCCTCCCACTGGCCTAAATACAAGTTGGCCAGGCTCGGAGCATATGGCGTGCCCATAGCAACGCCACAACGTTGGGCAAAGAACTCCCCTTGAAAAACGAAAACATTATTAGTCATCACTATTTTAATACTATCGATAATGAACTCACGGAACTTATCATCAATGGAAGGGTCTCTATCCAGGAAATATCGAATGGCACGAATGCCTCCATCGTGTGGAATAGAGGTGTAAAGAGCCTCCACATCGATGGTACACCATCGATAGGAACCCTTCCATTCAAAATCCTTCAACCACATTAAAATTTCTGTAGAATCTTTGGTATAAGAATCAAGTTTCAGGACATACTTCTGTATATGCATGTCGACAAACTCTGATAGACCTGAAGTCGCTGACTTGATACCAGCGATGATGGGACGCCCAGGGGGTTTTTCTAATCGTTTATGTATTTTTGGCATAAAATAAAATAATGCCAGTGGAGGATTTTCATTTAATATGTATCTTTAGAAAAATCCTCCACTGGCATTATTTTATTTTATGCCAAAAATACATAAACGATTAGAAAAACCCCCTGGGCGTCCCATCATCGCTGGTATCAAGTCAGCGACTTCAGGTCTATCAGAGTTTGTCGACATGCATATACAGAAGTATGTCCTGAAACTTGATTCTTATACCAAAGATTCTACAGAAATTTTAATGTGGTTGAAGGATTTTGAATGGAAGGGTTCCTATCGATGGTGTACCATCGATGTGGAGGCTCTTTACACCTCTATTCCACACGATGGAGGCATTCGTGCCATTCGATATTTCCTGGATAGAGACCCTTCCATTGATGATAAGTTCCGTGAGTTCATTATCGATAGTATTAAAATAGTGATGACTAATAATGTTTTCGTTTTTCAAGGGGAGTTCTTTGCCCAACGTTGTGGCGTTGCTATGGGCACGCCATATGCTCCGAGCCTGGCCAACTTGTATTTAGGCCAGTGGGAGGAGTGTAATGTAGAGATTACGAATACTTTTAAAAACAATATTGTAAGTTACCATCGATACATCGATGACATCGTCATCGTTTGGGACGGTGAGGAGTCTTTGTTTGATAACTTTATGTCATCCATTAATGTTAACAATTTTAACCTGCGGTTCACCTCTAAAACAGATACCAACAAAATAGAATTTCTCGATTTGATGTTAGATAGTACTGGATGGTCGACACAGACCCCGCAAATTGATACCAGTACCTACATCAAAAAGGTGGACAGCAATTCCTACGTACATTTTAATAGTTGCCATCATAAAAAATGGATTAACAATATCCCTTACTCACAGTTTGTGAGGGTACGTAGGAATTGTGCTACTAATATTAAATTTGAAGAGCAATCTGATATTTATAGCAAAAGATTTCTGGAAAAAAATTACCCTCCTCAGCTAGTAGAAAAATGTAAAGAAAGAGCCTTTATGAGAGACAGGAATGAACTCTTAAGCTACAAGAGTAAAGTGGATGATCAGAAAAATGTTGTTCCGTTTGTGACCCAATTTAATAGCAATAGCCACAAAATCAGGCAAATACTGACTAAGCATTGGGATGTTCTTATGTTAGACCCGATTTTGAAAAATATTTTACCATCCAGACCCCAAGTTATTTACAAAAAAGCTGCCTCTCTAAAATCTTCACTTGCCCCCAGTATGTTGAAAAAAGTACAAGACAAAAATGTGGGATGGCTTAAGACCATCAATGGATTTTATCCATGTGGCAAGTGTAAAGTCTGTAAATATGCTGATAAAGAAAGAGCAACATTTTGGAATTCTGATCACACTAACTCTTGGAGCGTGAAGAGCCGCATAACTTGCCTTACCACACATGTTATTTATATGTTATCCTGCAAGTGTGGTAAAAAATATATTGGAAAGACTAAGCGGGTTTTGAAATTACGCATCCTGGAACATACCAGAAGTATAAAGAATAGGTTAATATCCCATAGTGTTCCTAGACACTTTGCTTCTTGCTGCTCCTCTGATCCTGATAAGAATTTAACATTTAAGGCTATTGAGCACATTATTCTGGATGAGAGGGGTGGTGATATCCTTACTAAACTCAGTAAGAGAGAAACTTATTGGATATATACCCTTAATACGTTGGCTCCTTTTGGTCTCAACGAGGGTGTGGATATTGTACCCTTTCTGCACAGCTAAATGTCACCGTTTGGTCTTGGCCACTGGTACAGTGTTGCTGCTGAGCTTTGCTCCTGCACTGTGCCTATAGTGGCGTTGCCCTTTCTGTGTCATGGTGTAGAGCAGTATCCACTCCACTCTTATTAGATCTGTAATTCTCGTGTTATACTCCATAAATTTATATGTTTTTTAGAAATAGTAACTGAGTATTGATGTGATGTCATGCCATTTTTCATCACTTTTTATATGCTAACATTTGTTTCTTTTCTCTCCCTTGTTTATTCATTTTGTCTCCTATCATACAGGGGATTTATAATATATATGTAGTTTTTACAAATGTCTATTTTTAAAAATATTTAAAATGTATACGTATTTAATTATAAATTCTCTTATTGATTTATTTATTCATTATGTCTTTGTGCATTAAATTTAGTTTAAATTTATGTTAGTGATTACTATGCTGTAACTCCGGCCAGTGAGGTGTTTTCCGCTGGTTGGATACTGTTAAAAACATCTTCTGATCTCTGTATTCATTTAGTATAAGTAAGCCGTCCTAAGCATTTAATCAGCATAGGCTGCTCTTGATTACCGCTAATGAATGGGCTTTAAAAGTGAGACCATACTTACCCTAGACACGCCTCCTGACGAAGTCTCACGACGAAACGCGTTGGGGCGTGTCCTCCTGACGTATCAGAGCTCCTGTGCTGATTCTTACCTGTCCGCTGTTGCCGTGCTGAGAACGCTGCCGCTGCCGCCGTCGCTGATCCATCTTGGTCGGATAGACTGGAGTCCCCAGGTTCCGTGCCTTCAGCTGGTTGTGCTGTGTATGCTGTCACCGTTTACACTTTGGTCGGAAGTTGCTGGAATCCCCAGATCCCGTGCCACTCGCATCTCCTCACTTAGAGAACGCCATTGCCGCTATATACTCTGGACGGAATACCTGGAGTCCCCAGATCCCGTGCCTACAGCGTGCATATAACTGTCGGTGATTATATTTCTCATGCTGGCTATTTATACTGTATTGTATGAGCTTTTACACTGATTTTTTCAGTAAAATCTTCAACTTATGGCTCTATTGTGCGCTCCTTCTTTTTCTTCTCACATTTCTATTGCTTCTGAGGCCTGACTAGCCCCATTTGAAGTGAGCTGCACTACGATATTAATGATTGGACAGACTTTCAGCTGTTTATAATTTCAGTGTGATTTTGCGCAGATTCTGCATTTTTCTATATATATATATATATATATATTAGAGATGTGCGGCGGCCACTTTTTCGGGTTTTGGTTTTGGATCTGGATCTCCCTTCGTGTTTTGGATCTGGATTGGTTTTGGCAAAACCACCCTTGCGGGTTTTGGTTTTGGATCTGGATTTATTTGGAAAAATGCTAAAAATTGCTAAAATAATAGTTTTCGGGCCTGTTTTTGCCCCTAAAGTGTTATTAAGCTCAATTACATTAGTTTCCACTCATTTCTAGACAATTTTGATCACTTCACAGCTCACAAAATTGTTTTAATATACTGTAGTAGGGCCATAAGGTTATCCAGAGGTAGCTGGATGACTAAGCTAGGCGACAGCAGTGGGCATCACATACATGTGGACCTTACACTTCCAACCTGGCACATGTTGGAAGCAGAGCAGCACTACAGGGGCAGACAGGGTGGCAGTTTAATAACCCCCCCTTCCTTGTAGCTGCGCTCCTCTGTTAGAACCTCCACACAAGTACCAAGAGCCCAATGTGGATTGATTTTGCAGTTTGGCATGTGCAGCCAAGGAGCAATTAAATCTGTAGTAGTACACACTGGAGACTGGATATATGTCGTCACACTGGACACAGGATATATGTCGTTACACTGGACACAGGATATATGTCGTCACACTGGACAATGGATATATGTCGTCACACTGGACAATGGATATATGTCGTCACACTGGACACAGGATATAGGTCACGCTGGACACAGGATATATGTCGTAACACTGGACACAGGATATATGTCGTCACACAGGACACAGGATATATGTCGTCACACTGGACACAGGATATATGTCGTCACACTGGACAATGGATATATGTCACGCTGGACACAGGATATATGTCGTCACACTGGACACAGGATATATGTCGTCACACTGGACACAGGATATATGTCGTCACACTGGACACAGGATATATGTCATCACACTGGACAATGGATATATGTCACGCTGGACACAGGATATATGTCGTCACACTGGAGACTGGATATATGTCGTCACACTGGACACAGGATATATGTCGTCACACTGGACACAGGATATATGTCGTCACACTGGACACAGGATATGTCGTCAGTCATCACACAGGACAGGACACAGGATATATGTCGTGAGTGACTTGTGACACTGGACAATGGATAAGATATAGGCCGTCACACTGGACACAGCCCCTTGTATTAATGCTGCCCCTGTACACAGTGTACTACTCAGCAGCACTGCAGCCCCTGTGTGTGAGCACTGCAGCACTGAGTTAGTTAAATCACAAAAAAAACACAGGGTTCAGGGCTAAATAAAATAAATCACAACACAGGGCTTAGGGCTAAATAAATCACATCAGGGCACGGGCCACAGGACAGCCCCTGGACAGTGGACACTGCAGCCCCTGCGTGTGAGCACTGCAGCACCTAGTTAGTTAAATCACACTACAGGGCTCAGGTCACAAGTCTACAACACAGGACAGTGAGGGCAGGTCACGGAGCACAGCACAGCACGGAGCACATGGCACCGAGCACAGCACAGGGCAGTGAGAGCAGGTCACGGAGCACAGCACGGAGCACATGGCACGGAGCACAGCACAGGGCAGTGAGGGCACAGGTCAGGTCACGGAGCACATGGCACAGAGCACAGCACGGAGCACACGGAGCTTCCCAACCACCCTCTTCCCTCTCCAAGATTGGAGTGAAGATGGCGGGCGCGCGTGCGTCTTTTATAAGATCCCGCTCCCGCGAGAATCCGACAGCGCGATGATGACGTTCGGCCTCGTTATTGGTCCGGAATTCAGGCGGGAACACCCGAGCCGGCTCGGATCTTGCCCAGATCCCCGATATTCGGATCTGTCGGATCTCGGGGATCCGGACCCGCTCATCTCTAATATATATATATATATATATATATATATATATATACACTCTCTCTGACGGTGGCACTCTGGGCTTGGAAGAAGAAAATACAGACCACTTTGGTGTAGCAACGTTTCAACGCTTTATTGCGTTTTTATCAAGTCAACGCAATAAAGCGTTGAAACGTTGCTACACCAAAGTGGTCTGTATTTTTTTCTTCCAAGCCCAGAGTGCCACTGTCAGAGAGAGTGTGAATTGCCCCGGTGTATCAGTTGGAGCATACGGGAGGCACCTGGCAAGAAAGCCTACTATTTCAAAAAGAGTGCCGACACACAGAGTTTATATATATATATATATATATTCCCAAATGGCAGCACTCCAGTGCTAATAACAAGACCAAGCACAGAGCTGTACCAGCAACATTTCAGTGCTGTAATGTGCTTTTGTCAAGCATCTGTACTGTATATTGTGGGACTTCTGTGTATGTTTTATAACAGATTTGCTGGACACTCTACCTTTTCGGGCGCATATAAATAATACAGGCATGTAATTAGTATAATTTTTATATTTTATTGGTGTATCTTATGGTTGTTTTTGTTGGTTTGGTTGATTTTTTTCTTTTTAAATCATGCTGGCCACACATTCTAATCCTACAATAGTGTATGGTACTTATGTATTATCTGGGCTCCCATGTTAAATGCACCCCATTTTTTCATACCCCTACTATCCAACTACGCATGGAGTTGATTTTATATAGTGTGGCGAGTGCAGCGAGCCACCGTGCCCGAAGCGTGGCGAGCTGCAGGGCTTCCATCAGAATGGGGTACGCAACTATCTTATGGGTGCATGCCCCATTCTGTCAGACTCTGGCGGAGTGGCGGGGTATGGCACATGATGATTCTATTGCCAGGAGCCACTCTAATGAGAGCATCTTCATATGTATTTATATGATATATATCCTATTGTGTTAAAGTGTGTGCTTTGTTATTACTGTTTGTTTTGTGCTTAAAAATGCAAAGATGCAAAATAAATGTAATTACGCCAATACGCCAATTCGGGCGTATTCGTGCATATAATGTAGATATGGTATGTGTACAGGTGCGGATGACAGAATCAAGAGGGTTCGTAATGTCTTGAGGTGTAAGTTTGGGCAGTATGGATCTTAAGTAGTGAATGGCTTGGAGGTAAGCAAATTTATGTTGAGGAGTCAAATGAAAGCATGACATGGCTTCGTCGAAAGTTAGTGGTTCTATTTTTTATTTTTTATTTTTGTTTATTTGCTTATTTTGTTATTTTAGTTATCAAAAGATGGCTTTAAAATTGTGAAAAAATCTTCCTAAGAAGGCATATTACAATATGTAGCACATACATTTTCATAAAAGAACATAAAAACAATATAGATTCAAGATCATCATCAGCATCAGTATCATCAGCCGGGACTAACTATATATATTTTTTCTGGGTTATCACAGTAGGGGAAAGAGAGAGTTAATACCCACATTAAAAATGATGAATGAATACGTATGATTTTGTAGGCAAATCCCGCATGTTTACATTATCCTCAGCAAAGAAGCACTTCTCATTACAGAGAGTACAGTACTGCCCCCCACCTTCTTTCTATACCGTCTATATTTTGTATTCTTACACACCTGAAGTCTGAGATTGCTTCTTCCTAGATTAGCACTCCTCCCCCACCACCCTCAAATGCGTTTAAGCAGGGACTAGCAATGACTGCACAATTGTGACCAAGGCCTAATTTCAAGTCCAGCTATTACTCCATAATATCAAGTCCTACTATTATTTCACATAACCTACATTCTATGCCACTTTACATGCTACACCTATATTTTATTGATGTGATGACCCGGGGTGGTTTTGCTGGACTGGTTTGGGGGTGCACCTAAGGTGACCTTAATGTGGTGGGCAGGTACATAACTGTGGCCAAATGTATGCTAGCAACCTCAAAAATGAAATATAAAGATAAAGATATTTGAGCAGTAATGAGTGCATCGTGCACCTGCAAGCCCCCTCTGTTTTGCATGTAGCTATAAATTTCAGCTAGGTAGCACCTCTCATTACAGGGTGTGCAGTCTAGCCCCAAACACCCCCACACCCCCCTTCCTATACTTTCCAGCCTCTCAGCTGTTATAACTACTCTACAAATATGGTACTTTTTACATTTACTTTTCTAAAAACATTGTTTAGACAGAGAAAATCCCAAAATATCCACAGAAATGTACTTTAAACACCATTTTTAGAGTGTATAAAGAATTGAATTAGCATAGCTGCATACCAATGTACCTGCTATTATTGTAGAATAAAAGTTTGACTTAATTATTGTCCATATTGTGACCGCCATAATTGTGTTTTAGACATGTGAACCTTTTTAATTTAACTTTTTTCAATGGGGAAGGTGTATTAAGCCTGCAGAAGAGATAAACTACAGATGAAGTGAAAGGAGATAAGGCACCAGCCAATCAACCCCCAACTGTCATTTTCAAACACAGTTCATTGGCTGCTGCTTTATCGCCTTGTACTTTATCTCCACTTTATCTCCAGTTTATCTCTTCTCCAAGCTTAATACATCTGCCCCCCTATGATCAATAATTGGTCGGCATGTTTAACAAATGTGTAATACTGGTAACAAATCATGTTTTTATTGAGTAATATGGTTTTTATTACAAACACGCTTTTTTTTCCATTTCAGCAAAAAGTCGAGATGCTAGCATGCCCCATTCTGTTGGAGCCCTCCGCCACTCTCCACCGGTCTCCAGCACCCCCCACAGCTCCCTCAGTCTGCCCTAACTCCCTGCCCATCTCCCTGAAGAGGAGGCAGGCAGGGAAGCCACTCCTCGCCGCCTTGCTGATGGGGACGCTTGAGCTTGTGAAGCTCCTGTCGACCAGCCTGCACCAGCTCAGGACACCTGCCGATCCTGCAGGCTGGCTGACAGGTGCTCCATCTGTATCTACACCCACGCATACACATACAAATTCGCAGGCACACACACACTTGAGGTAGAGCAAATCATTGTTACAACTTTACATATTGGGCCTGATTCAGATCCACTCGCTGGGCTGTGAGTGTTCCAAACACAGCAAATAGGCTAACCTTGCACCGCTAAATTCCCAACTGCCACCTCTGTGCATGGCTGCAAACACATTCGCAGCTGTGCACACAGGGAGAAAATCACGCACCGCCATATGATTATCACCCTGCTTGCAGCGCCAAGTAAGTGTGGACTCACTTTGCACTGCAAAGGCCATGGGGAGAAGGAGGCCACTGATGACGTCAATGGCTCTCCCTCCCAACAGCCAAGGAATGCCCAGAAAACACTGCTGGCATGCCCATAAAATGCTTGCTGTCAATCACACACCGAGCATCTTACGATCACAGGCAAATTCGTAGCCCTGCGATCAGAGCTGAATCAAGGCCATTGAACACTGTAAGCAATAACTACCTATTTTATACAGTCTTCAAGGAGAATGGAAACTTGACCTTTTGTTTTTTTAACTGCATGACAATAAAACATTAACAGTCCCTTGTGCTTTACAAATGTATTTCAATTCAGCATTCATTTATTTTCTTAAAATGTAATGCAGGTAATGAATATAAAAGCAAAGGAAATGAGTTGGGCAGAGAAAAATGAAAACTATTAGTGTCCAAATGCCTCAACTAAATCATATACTGAATGACTGTTCCCTTAGATGATTACACTTTTTTCCAATGGCTCAATTTTGCTTTCTTTGGAAGGAAAAAGTTATTTTAAATATTTTAAATTTGTCATAAACTTACATGTTACTTCTTAATTTGCAGAGAAAAAATAACACATAATTTAAACTTTTACTGACTATGATTAAGTCACATAGTCTGTAACAAGAAAAGATTCCTCCATGTCTTCTCTGCATCTTGTAGCTATCACTGAGAACTGAGTTGGCAACCATAACTGGTATGCTGAATAGTAGAAACAGGGCCGGAATAAAGCAGGGGCAAAAGCTAGGGCCCCCCTGTGGTTGGCATGTATTTAAAAAAAAAATATATATATATATATTTTATATATATATATATATATATATATATATATATATATATATATATACTGTATATATATATTTTTTTTTTTTAGCTAAAGGTTTTGTGCATGGGAATGGGCTAGTGCTGCAGCTTCACCTATCTGCCAATGTGACAATGATTAATGGTGCTGAGCATTGGGAGCCAAGGCACACTGACTGCACAAGTGTGCAAAAATGCATTACCGGGAGTTGACACATGACACTTTGTACAAGAGGGCAGAGGCTGAGAGGTTTGTGCTGAGCTCTGATTGGTGGAGCTCATTACATGCTTCTCAGGCCCATGGATGACAGCAGCAGCCTAGTCATGGGAGGGTTTTTAATCAGAGGCAGCACTGGGACTGTGGGGTCTCCTACAATCCTACAGAGTAAGGTGCAGAGGGTCAAACACAGGCTCTTCATGTGGTATGTATGTATGTATGTATGTATGTATGTGTAATATATATATATATATATATATATATATATATATATATCCAAGGTGCTTAATAAAAAGCAGGGGCACTCACCATTTTTCAGTCAGTAATTTTAATGTAGCAAGTCAATCATAATAGTCAACGTTTCAACCCTCAAGGGGCCTTTGTCAAGACAAACATAAGATCCATATGCACAGCAGGCAAAGAGAGAGATACTGACACATGTTGCGTGCAGCCATTACAGCTAGGTGTTATGCGCGCGCAGCCTGTCAGCTACGAGGATGTAGCATCAGACGGCAATGGTTAACCCCTCCAGTGCGGCGCTGTCACTGGATGGCTATAGGAGGCATTGATACAGAAGCTACCAGACACGTATATAAGCATGGGCAATCCTGGGGCATTAATGACCACACTTACAATAAAATACACAAAGACAAGGACAAACATTCAAAAGGAAACTTAAAAAATGGGAAACGAAAACTTATAAGCCTAGAATTTCTATGCATGTACATACATATTTATACTAGACCAGTGGCTGTCTGGTTAGATAGAGACCGCATCATATGACCGTAATGGCCAATCATTGGAGGAATATGTTCAGATAGCTATACTCATTGAGTCCCTTTTGATCAATCGTATTCAGACGATTGATCCACCTTGATTCTAATTTTTTAAGCTGCAGTTCACGATTGCCTCCCCTGGGTTTTTTTTGCACGTGATCAATTAGCATGCATCTAAGACTAGATACTTGATGTCCATTCTGTAGGAAGTGTCTCGCGACGGGCTTATCAGAGCTGCCTGTAGTCAGTGCAGCCTTGATCGAAGTTCTGTGGTTAGCCATGCGTTAGCCATGCGTTCGCGAAAACATCTGGTAGTAAGTCCAGTATAGTATAGTCCACATGGACATATTAAAATATAGATAACGTGATCCATGGTACATATCAGTTTCTTGTTGATACGGATTCTTTGTCCACTATGGGGGTGGGCAAAAGTGGCACCAGTCATCATGGATCTACACGTTATGCACGTGGGGCATCTGAAACAACCCTTTCTTCCAGATGTTAGCCAGGTAGAAGTTGTTAAAGACGGATTCATGGTAGGTCTCATCAGCATCTGTCGGATGTTGGGACCGCGTCTGTAGGCCTGCATAGGTGGCATCTTTGGGTCTAGGGCCAAAGCTGGATCAGAGCCTACTATTGGCCATAGCTTCTTGTAAGTCGACTGTGATAATCTAGACATGTGACCATTCTCTTTTCATTCTTCACTGACTGAGACTGTGTCGGATGCTCAAATTTATTTATGGCTTTTTTAAGACACCAGTCAACATTAGTGGGTGAGTGCCCCCTCTCCAGGAAACGGGAGCGCATTTCCTCCAATTGTACGGCCGCGTTTTCACTAGAGGAATTTATCCTTAGAACCCGCAGGAATTGTGATATCGGCAGGCTCTCCTTTAACCCCTTCCCGACATTTGACGTACATGTACGTCATGGTCGGGAAGTACTTCCCGACATTTGACGTACATGTACGTCATGACTTCAAACTGTCACTGCGTCTAGAGACGCAGTGACAGTTAGGTGATGTCTGCTGTCCCTGACAGCAGACATCCCCCCTCGTCGCCCAGGGGGGGCAGGGGTGCCCCCCCCGGTCGGCGATCGCTGTGATTGGCTGTTCAAATCTGAACAGCCATTCACAGCGTTTCCTGTGTTACCGGCGGCTAAGCCGCTCGGTAACACAGGGATCGGTGGTGATCGGTGCAGCACCGATCACCACCGAGCGGCAGCACCCCCCTCCCACCCGCCGGGCACTCACCCGGCAGCAGCAGCAGCTCCAGCGGCTCCACCGCTACGTCCGGAGCGCACGCTGCGCTCCCCTCCTCCCCCCTCCCCCCCGCAGCAGCAGCAGCAGCAGCAGCATCATGCTGCTGCTGGAAAAGTTAAAAAATAAAATAAAATAAAAAAAAATGTGCAAATGTGTATATATATATATATATATATATATACACACACATATATATATATATATATATATATGTGTGTGTATATATATGTATATATATGTGTATATATATATATATATATATACACACATATATATATATATATATATATATATATATATATGTGTGTGTGTGTGTGTGTGTGTGTGCGTATACCGCACCGATCACCTACGATCGCCAGCCCCCCCCCCCTCCCACCCGGCAGCCCCCCTCCCTCCCACCCACCCGGCTGCCGCAGCGCCAGCACCCCTCCCACCCCCCCGCCAGCCGCAGCGCCAGCCCCCCTCCCAAAGCTGGTGACCAAAATGGGGTCACTTGTGGGGGGGTTCCACTGTATTGGTGCTTCGGGGGTCTTGCTAATGCGACATAGCACCCGCCATTCATTCCACCACCAAAAATCACTCCTTCCCTTCTGAGTCCTGCCATGCACCCAACTGGTATTTTTTGGTCACATGTGAGGCATTGCCGTACCCGGGAGAAATTGGGGCACAGATTTTGGGGTGCTTTGTCTCCTTCATTCCTTGTGAAAATGAAAAATTTTGAGCCAGATCTGCATTTTTGTGTAAAAAAATATTTTGAGCCAGAACTGCATTTTTGTGTAAAAAAATAAATTTTTTTACACAAAAATGCAGATCTGGCTCAAAATTTTTCATTTTCACAAGGAATGAAGGAGACAAAGCACCCCAAAATCTGTGCCCCAATTTCTCCCGGGTACGGCAATGCCTCACATGTGACCAAAAAATACCAGTTGGGTGCATGGCAGGACTCAGAAGGGAAGGAGTGATTTTTGGATTTTGCAGCACAGATTCTGGTTGAATGACCCCCGAAACACCCATACAGTGGAACCCCCCCACAAGTGACCCCATTTTGCAAACTACACCCCTCAGGGAATTCATCTAGGGGTATAGAGTACATTTCAAACCCCCCGGGGTTTCACCAATTTTGATACAACTGAGCTGTGAAAATGAAAAATTATTTTTTTTCATTTTCACTGCCCAGTTGTACCACAATTGGTGAAACCCCTGGGGGTTTGAAATGTACACTATACCCCTAGATGAATTCCCTGAGGGGTGTAGTTTGCAAAATGGGGTCACTTGTGGGGGGGTTCCTAACTTTTAGCATCTTATGGTGCCTAGAAACCTACATGGTGCCTAAAAAATAATCTCATAAAAAGGAGGCTCCAAAATCAAGTAGGTGCTCCTTCTATTATGAAGCCGGTGGTTTGGTCACCGTGCACACTAGGGCCACATATAGGATATTTATGAAAACCAAAGAATTGGGGGAATCAATTTTTAGTCACATTTCTCTAGTAAAATCTACTGTGTTCCTTAGAAAAATGTATTAAAATTGAAAATCCGAAAAAAAAATGAAATTTTGAAATTTCACCTACACTTTGTTTTAATTCCTGTGAAACACCTAAAGGGTTAACAAACTTCCAAAATGCTGTTTTGAATACTGTGAGGGGTGCAGTTTTTGAAATGGCATCATTTATGGGGGTGTCTCACATACAAGTCCCTCAAAGTCACATCAGAACTGAACTGGTCCCTAAAAAAATCAGTGTTTGAAATTTTCTTGAAAATTTGAGAATTTGCTATTCATATTGTAAGCCTCCTAGTGTCCAAAAAAATTAAAAGGAAGTTGAAATAATGATGGAAATATAAAGTAGACATATGGTCTATGTTAGTTATTAACTATTTTGAGTGGTATGATTATTTGTCTCACAAGCAGAAAATTTAACATTTTGCAAATCGCTAAATTTTCCATTTTTTCACGACATTTTGGTATTTTTCACAAAAAAACACAGACTGTATCGACCCAAATTTACCACTAATTTGAAGTACAATGTGTCACGAAAAAACAATCTCAAAATCACTGGGATAAGTAAAAGCAAAAAAAAGTTATCCCCACTTAAGTGAGACATGTCAGATTTGAAAAAAATGGCTCTGTCAGGAACGCAAAAACTAGCTCTGTCAGGAAGGGGTTAATGGTGCCGGGTGCTGGCTGCTCGCGTGTAAAAGAGTGTTTTGATCTGTCTCTTTCTTGAACAAGGTGGATCCCAGTTTGTGCTCATCTAAACCATTCAAGTAAGTAATCATCTCAGTAAACTCGCAATCAGTGCCGGACCACAGAATAAATATGTCGTCGATATATCGATAGAAGCGTAGTAACATCCGACCAAATTTGGGATAAATATAGGCCTGTTCGAACGCCGCCATGTACAGGTTGGCGTATGACGGCGCTATATTAGAACCCATGGCCGTCTCATTTCTCTGTTCAAAGAATTCCGCCCCATACCTAAAAAAGTTTTTTGTGAGTATCAACTGTACCAGACTTAGAAGGAATTCAGTGGGGGGATGCACCTGTCCTGCTTGGACCAAATTGGTCCGCAGTGTCTCCATTCCCTGCTGATGTGGGATTATAGTGTACAGTGATTGTACATCCATTGTACATAACCACACATCAGCAGGTAGGTCATCAACATCCATGACCCTATCCAAAAAGTCACCTGTGTCCTTAAGGTAACTGGCAACCTATTTTACAAGCGGCTAAAGAAATTGATCAACATATACCGCAAGCGGCTGGAGGAGTGACCCCATAGCAGAAATAATGGGTCACCCCGGTGGATCCTCCAGCCGCTTGTGGATCTTTGGTAGCATGTAAATGATAGGGCATATGGGATGGTCAACAGATAAATATGACATAGTCTTTTTATCAATCCAGCACGCATTTAGTCCCATGGTCAGGAGATCATCTACAAGTTTTTTTGTCGTTCTTGTTGGGTTTTGTTTAAGATGTGTGTAGGTCTGCTCGTCATTTAATTGCCTCCGAACCTCAGAATCATATTGGGCCCAATCTTGGAGGACAATTGCCCCGCCCTTATCGGCGGGGCGGATGACGATGTTTGTATTATTTTTCAAAGATTGAAGAGCCTGTCTTTCAGGGGCTGACAGGTTAAAATATTTGGGTTAAGGAGCACCCTTAGGACTCATTTCAGTTTGAGCCATTCTAGAGAAGGTGCTTATACTAGCATTCCTAGACACTGGATCGTAGGTGCTAGGTTTACTAAGCTGATTAGTTATTGCTGGTGTCTCATTAATACCTTTGAATTGCTCTCTAAGTCTTAACTTTCGACAAAACTTGTAGTGGTCTACCGACCATTGGAACTGGTCATGCGGGGTTGTGGGTATAAATGAAAGACCAAATGAGAGCACCTTCCGCTCACTCTCACTCAGTATATGGGTAGACAGGTTAAAGATCATGTCTGGTTTTTCTTTTCCCTGGGGTGTCTTACCCTTCCTCCCACCCCTCCTTTGGTGGTTCCTGCTACGTTTTCTTGGTGGTAAGGCGGGTAGCTCGGTTGGCCCTGACCTAAAAAAGGCTGTCGCCTTCTAGTAGAGCTATCAGATGTATCACCCTCCGAAGAGGTGGTACGGTCAATAAATGGTTGTCTAGGTCGGCGTGGCCTAGGTGGACGTCAACCCTGGTTCTCAGAGGAGTCACCTGTGAGCCACCGGTAGACCTGGTGATTTTTATAATCACTATTCATGGTGTCAAGTTTTTTACATTTGAACTGAACCAGGTCTTGATGATAAGACTCTATCTGGTTTTTCAGTTTCTCTAGCCACGCCTCACTTTTGTCAGCAGTAAGCTTTTTCAAATAGGTTGTCTTAAAGCTCTCTAGTTCGGCTCTAACCTTCCTCAGATCATTGCCAACTTCTTCAATTATGAGTAATTTAGATCTGCGGAGCACTTATTAAGTACTCCGCACCACCTGGAACAAAAGGTGGGGTTATTGCGACCTAAAGTCGGAACGTTATTACTAGGGATTTTTTTGTTTCGATGGTACTCGCTGAGAAACTGCCCATGTAACAATAGGTCAGTCTCCCGCTTACGTAAACGTACTAGTTTATGATATAAATCACTAGAGGTTTCAGCCGGCAGGTCATGGAATTCGATTTGTTCGAAATAAATTTGATCCGCATCATCATCTGTGAGTGAGATGAATGTAATTTGTGCTGATGCCAATAGTACTTCATCGACAATATTGGCTCCAAACTGCGTCATAATAGGTCAAAGAATGGAGAGAAGATATCACTGTAGCAAGTTACTCCAGGGGTCATGGGACTCAACAAACAATTATGTGAGCTAGCACTAAGTATGTATTAGAGCAAATTGAAAAGCTGGTAGAATCACACTATAACCAAGTAATCTATGAATCATAGGATTCAAACCAACCAATAATGTAATCCGGCACTGAACGCGCATAGATACACAGTAACTACAGCCACTGGTCAAAGAATTTTTTTTTAAAACACACTAAAGACACTGATATAAAAATACTGTACTGTCCTATCAAGTCCATGTATCAGTATGGTCAGCCTGTTGTAGCAATAACTTTTAAATCCATCAAAAAATTTTTAGCAGCATATAATCAATGGGTGCAGAGCAGATGGATTCAATAATCACTGAATCCACATTCATAGACGGAGGGTCCTGCACTCACATCCAGGAGTGTTGAATGCTTGGGGTGCACCACTAAGGCAATTCAGTCCAAATAGCCAATTCACATCCAAGGTGCTTAATAAAAAGCAGGGGCACTCACCATTTTTCAGTCAGTAATTTTAATGTAGCAAGTCAATCATAATAGTCGACGTTTCAACCCTCAAGGGGCCTTTGTCAAGACAAACATAAGATCCATATGCACAGCAGGCAAAGAGAGAGATACTGACACATGCTGCGTGCAGCCATTATATACCCCATTGATTGCCCACATACATTTCACCTGTGTGGCTCAATCCACCATTGGTGTATCCAATGGACCGCACTTTAACTTCTAAAATAAGTCCATATTCTCACTCATATACACATGGATATGTTATGGTTAATGCACCAACAGTGACCGCATCAATACAGCGCACAGAAAACATGTGAAAATTAGAGAAATACCATAATAAACTTCGGCTGTATAGCCGGGTCCGGACCGGAATTGCGTGTGCTGACACGCATCTACTTCCGGGTATGCGTTCCAGCGTCACGTCAGCTGGAGCGCAATAGATACTGTGAGGGGAACCAGCGCATGTGTCAGCTGTCTTAACAGCTAGGTGTTATGCGCGCGCAGCCTGTCAGCTACGAGGATGTAGCATCAGACGGCAATGGTTAACCCCTCCAGTGCGGCGCCGTCACTGGATGGCTATAGGGGGCATTGATACAGAAGCTACCAGACATGTATATAAGCATGGGCAATCCTGGGGCATTAATGACACAATGATTAATGGTGCTGAGCATTGGGAGCCAAGGCACACTGACTGCACAAGTGTGCAAAAATGCATTACCGGGAGTTGACACATGACACTTTGTACAAGAGGGCAGAGGCTAAGAGGTTTGTGCTGAGCTCTGATTGGTGGAGCTCATTACATGCTTCTCAGGCCCATGGATGACAGCAGCAGCCTAGTCATGGGAGGGTTTTTAATCAGAGGCACCACTGGGACTGTGGGGTCTCCTACAATCCTACAGAGTAAGGTGCAGAGGGTCAAACACAGGCTCTTCATGTGGTATGTATGTATGTATGTATGTATGTATGTGTAATATATATATATATATATATATATATATTATATATATCTATATATCTATCCAAGGTGCTTAATAAAAAGCAGGGGCACTCACCATTTTTCAGTCAGTAATTTTAATGTAGCAAGTCAATCATAATAGTCAACGTTTCAACCCTCAAGGGGCCTTTGTCAAGACAAACATAAGATCCATATGCACAGCAGGCAAAGAGAGAGATACTGACACATGTTGCGTGCAGCCATTATACACCCCATTGATTGCCCACATACATTTCACCTGTGTGGCTCAATCCACCATTGGTGTATCCAATGGACCGTACTTTAACTTCTAAAATAAGCCCATATTCTCACTCATATACACATGGATATGTTATGGTTAATGCACCAACAGTGACCGCATCAATACAGCGCACAGAAAACATGTGAAAATTAGAGAAATACCATAATAAACTTCGGCTGTATAGCCGGGTCCGGACCGGAAGTGCGTGTGCTGACACGCATCTACTTCCGGGTATGCGTTCCAGCGTCACGTCAGCTGGAGCGCAATAGATACTGTGAGGGGAACCAGCGCAAGTGTCAGCTGTCTTAACAGCTAGGTGTTATGCGCGCGCAGCCTGTCAGCTACGAGGATGTAGCATCAGACGGCAATGGTTAACCCCTCCAGTGCGGCGCTGTCACTGGATGGCTATAGGAGGCATTGATACAGAAGCTACCAGACACGTATATAAGCATGGGCAATCCTGGGGCATTAATGACCACACTTACAATAAAATACACAAAGACAAGGACAAACATTCAAAAGGAAACTTAAAAAATGGGAAACGAAAACTTATAAGCCTAGAATTTCTATGCATGTACATACATATTTATACTAGACCAGTGGCTGTCTGGTTAGATAGAGACCGCATCATATGACCGTAATGGCCAATCATTGGAGGAATATGTTCAGATAGTTATACTCATTGAGTCCCTTTGGATCAATCGTATTCAGACGATTGATCCACCTTGATTCTAATTTTTTAAGCTGCAGTTCACGATTGCCTCCCCTGGGTTTTTTTTGCACGTGATCAATTAGCATGCATCTAAGACTAGATACTTGATGTCCATTCTGTAGGAAGTGTCTCGCGACGGGCTTATCAGAGCTGCCTGTAGTCAGTGCAGCCTTGATCGAAGTTCTGTGGTTAGCCATGCGTTAGCCATGCGTTCGCGAAAACATCTGGTAGTAAGTCCAGTATAGTATAGTCCACATGGACATATTAAAATATAGATAACGTGATCCATGGTACATATCAGTTTCTTGTTGATATGGATTCTTTGTCCACTATGGGGGTGGGCAAAAGTGGCACCAGTCATCATGGATCTACACGTTATGCACGTGGGGCATCTGAAACAACCCTTCACCTGTGTGGCTCAATCCACCATTGGTGTATCCAATGGACCGCACTTTAACTTCTAAAATAAGTCCATATTCTCACTCATATACACATGGATATGTTATGGTTAATGCACCAACAGTGACCGCATCAATACAGCGCACAGAAAACATGTGAAAATTAGAGAAATACCATAATAAACTTCGGCTGTATAGCCGGGTCCGGACCGGAAGTGCGTGTGCTGACACGCATCTACTTCCGGGTATGCGTTCCAGCGTCACGTCAGCTGGAGCGCAATAGATACTGTGAGGGGAACCAGCGCATGTGTCAGCTGTCTTAACAGCTAGGTGTTATGCGCGCGCAGCCTGTCAGCTACGAGGATGTAGCATCAGACGGCAATGGTTAACCCCTCCAGTGCGGCGCCGTCACTGGATGGCTATAGGGGGCATTGATACAGAAGCTACCAGACATGTATATAAGCATGGGCAATCCTGGGGCATTAATGACACAATGATTAATGGTGCTGAGCATTGGGAGCCAAGGCACACTGACTGCACAAGTGTGCAAAAATGCATTACCGGGAGTTGACACATGACACTTTGTACAAGAGGGCAGAGGCTAAGAGGTTTGTGCTGAGCTCTGATTGGTGGAGCTCATTACATGCTTCTCAGGCCCATGGATGACAGCAGCAGCCTAGTAATGGGAGGGTTTTTAATCAGAGGCACCACTGGGACTGTGGGGTCTCCTACAATCCTACAGAGTAAGGTGCAGAGGGTCAAACACAGGCTCTTCATGTGGTATGTATGTATGTATGTATGTATGTATGTATGTATGTATGTATGTGTAATATATATATATATATATATATATATATATATATATATATATATATATATATATCCCCTGCAGTTACCCATTGACCAAGTTTATACTGCTTTTACTCTGTGTTTTGACAGTGTAATATTCTCCCATGCAGTTTGCGGCCCAGTAATAACAAATGCAAGGGGGCCCCCCTGTCTAAAGTGCCCCGGGCCCCCCGAAGGCTTAATCTGGCACTGAGTAGAAAGCAATGTTATTCTGAAACCTAGATTCATCCACACAGTATGGGGCCAATTCAGACCTGCTCGTACAGATCTGAATTCGGCCTCCAGTCCTGATGGTGGGGGTCTGCACATGCGCAAACCCCCGAACTGAATGTCTTCGGTGAGTTATACACTCGCTGGGGACAGACGTAGGGACTGCCCAGCATTTTATGGGTGTGCCCACAAAATGCTGGATGTACCCATTGAAACGATGGGCATACCCTTGTGAATGCCGGGGCGGGCAGCTGACATCACAAGATGTCAGTGTCTGCCGCCACTTCAGTGGAAAGCAGCCATCCAAAAAGAAAATTTAGACTTACTTTACGATCCAAAGGGTGGAAAAATCATTCGATGGTGAGCGACTATCAAATGATTTTTACTCTGTGCAACCATATGCGAGCGGGTGTGTAAGAGTACATATCCGCTGGCATTGCAGAGTGGGGTGTGCATTTGACGGGGTGGAATTTACCGGCTCGCTAGGCAGCAAATATACGCGGTTGAAATATACCAGGCCCAATGTACTGAGGTGCTAATCACCTAATTTCTGGAGAAGGTGTTATTCATTGCTTTGTAATGGTAATACAGGTTGAGTATCCCTTATCCAAAATGCTCGGGACCACAAGCATCTTGCATGATGGAGTTTTCAGTTTTTTGGAATATATTTTTTTAACATACTTACCTGGTCCCCCAGATGGTCCCACAGTGTCCCCCGGCATCCACGGCAGCCTTCAGGAACTTCTTTAGCGGTCCCAGGGGTGCATTGCACGAGTTTGCAGACACGCCAGTGACATCATTGGTGCTCCCCCGCACTCGTGCACTGCACTCCTGGAAACTCTGAAGAAGATCCTGAAGGCCGCTGGGACCCTGGCTCATTTTATGTTTGTGCCTCTGCTCTGTCGCTTAATTTACTCAACAAGCTCACTGCACCCCTTGGCCAATATTGGTAAAAACTACATTTTCAGCTGTGAATTGGCTATTACTGGAAATTAACATTGATGATGTTAATAATAATGTAGGAACAAAAACATATTCAAATGGCATGATTTTAGCTATTTTCTATCAAATTTTAAAGAAATCCATATCCAAAATCAAAACTTTTTTTGGGTGGTTTTGGCAGATCTAAAGCAAATACACAATGAAGATTTATAACCAAAAACAAATCCAAAATGGAGGGAAAGGTAAAATCTGTGGTAGATAGTGATAGATTGGCTATAGAACTTGGTGCTTTTTCTATTTTTTTTTATAAATAAATAAATTTATAAAAATCATGACAATAATAATAATAATAATAATAATAATAATAATAATACCCAGCAGCACATTCCATTCTCAAAACCTTCATTGAACTTAGCACTGTTCTGAACTGTTTTAGTTAGATCAGAGTTGTTCAACCTCCCTGCCTTAGGGAAGACTAGTTATGATTGGCCAGTAAATAACCTTGTCATATGTCAATAGCTGGACAAATTGCATTACCTCTTGACAGAGAGGAGGAATTCAATAGAACAACAAAAAGATCTTGAGTGATAAAATACAGTATTTACATTTAAACAAATTGTGAGTGTTTTTGAACAAGACCAATAAATTATGTATTCCATTTAAATTTGGTAATATTTCAGTACAATGTTCTTATAAATAATAATTAAGGAATTGGCAGAATTTTTTTTAATAAAAAGTGGTTGAAATATCTATAGTGCAACCCAGTAAAGGCAGATGTAGTAATCAGTACAGTGAGGTATCCTAGTAAATGTATTGACCTTGGAGGACTTGTGAACAATGCAATAGTCACATAAAAACATAAAAAATATTTGAAGGAACAATTAGCAGGGACGTGCGGTGATGTAAATGGCTGAGGAGTCCCTGGCAAGTAGCAGAGACAGATTTGCACACAATATAAGAGCCCAGGGGTACATGCTGGCATTATACACATGTGCAGCAGTATAGGAATACAAGAAAGAATAACCAGCGCTGGCTTGTTTCTCAAATTATTCGGAGAATGACGGTTTCTGAATTAAAAAGATTTTTTAAAAATTGATGATGATAATAACTGGAGGGAAGGTCTCTAATATAGGCAGCAATATATTACCAGGTGGCCGGTTCCAGATGCATGGTAAGATGGTAAATGATTGTTCTGGTAGCTTGTCCGGTTTACCTGGGAGAATTGTATCATTCGCTGCAGGTCCAATCTTTAAGCTTGTAAAAGATGACCAGGTAGAGAATATGAGTCCCAAATCCAGTGAGTTACTTAGAGTCAGTTTGTAATCCTCAGGAGTCTTGATGGTGTCAGGGTATTAGGGTTCTGAAAGGCTCTACGCGTTTCCCTGGGAAAGGTCTCCCAGCTTCCTCAGGATACTGCTGGCGATTCGCTGAGTTTTAATAAGAGAGGTGCAGAACAGGTAGCCAGGTGAGGCACTGCCTCACCTGCCATAGACTTTTTACTCCAGAGTTTTGATTTAAAAAATTGTACAATACAATAATAAAAATAAGATTTTTTATATACTGTATATTCTTTGTATTTTTGACATACTTTATAAACTCCAAACTCCAGCATATACGTTAGTATGACAGGAAAGGCTGGGCCTCACCCCACCAAACGCCACTGACAATTAGTACACACAGAACACACAAATAAAGTCCCATTTAGTACATAATTGAAAAACAACATGAATGCCTTGAGGAAGAGTTCAAGTGGAGCTCAAAATGCATTGGCATACTACCTATGTATGCAGTGATTCTTTATTGGTACCTTGATTAGCTACAGTATCTCTGTACAAGCTTTGGAGCGATTTGCAGGCTACTTCTTGAACATGCTGTCATGATGGATATCAAAGTACATACCAGTGAGGAAATCGTCATCATTCATTTTGCTGCAAATCTTAGTTCATTACTTATGTATGTTTTTTTCACTTGGCATCAACTTTTGTCAATGACAAGTGTTTTTTTCTGTTTCCGATATAAAGACCTACATCTTGGATGAGCGCTGAACCAAATGCTGTAGCCGCTCTACTGGAGATAACAAACTTCTGGGCCACCTGATTTCAGTTTGAGAGATCCTGCTCTTGTCTCTTTTCAAGTTAAAGAGCCAGATGTATCAAGTTTCAAAAAGTGATAAAACGGAGAGTGATAAACAGCCATCCAATCAGCTCCTACCTGTCAATTCACAGGCTGGGTTTGAAAAATGACAGGTAGGTGCTGATTGGCTGGTTGTTTATCAGTCTCCATTTTATCACTTTTGAAGCTTGATACATCTGGCCCTTAGTGTTTTAGTTGTAGCTTATGAACCTGTACACATTTTTCGGTACTTGTGTAGTTTCGCAGCGGCAGTTACGTAATTAGCATAGCGTCCCTGTCAGAATCAGCGTGGTGTTCCCACGGCCAGCGTAGGCAGCGTAGTCAGTGTCCCTGTCAGTATCAGTGTAGTGTTCCCGCCCGTTCGCGGCTAGCTGCAGCTTACGTAGTTAGCGTAGTCATTCAGCGTTACGCAGTTAGTTTAGTCAGTCAGCACTTATTACATTGTGTGGTAACCATTGACCATTTTAACCTGCCTGACATGACAGGTGTGAATGTGTTCCTGAAACACCCCCACTATCCATGCCAGCCTGAAGCATGGCGAGTGTAGCGAGCCCCGTGATGGGGCGCGGTACGCGTCCTCCTGATCTTTTCATGTCCCCACTATCCACGTCGGCGTGGAGTTGATTTTATAAAGTGTGGCGAGTGCAGCGAGCCACCGAGACCAAAGCGTGGAGAGGGGATGCAGAATACACGTCAAGTAAATCGCGTCCACTCACCACGCTTTGGGCTCGGTGGCTATCTGCACCCGCCACACTTTATATAAGCAACTACACGCCGACTTGGATAGTGGGGGTATGAAAAGGTCTGGAGTATGTGTACCAGGTCCCCGCACGGTGCTCGCTATGCTCGCCACGCTTCAGGCTGGCATGGATAGTGGGGGTTTGAAATGGAGGCATTTGCCAGTATGTAACATGGAGCACTGGCAAATGCATCCTTTATTGTGCATGAGCTGCTCTTGCACACAGCACCCCCCCCCCCTTTGTGCAGGAGATGCACACGCTACCGAACCCTTAACCCTGTCCGTCTCCCTGAAGCAGACAAAGGCAGGGTTGCTGTACCCTACTGTAATAATTACTGAGACGCAGGAGCGTCTGAGACGTTCTTGCATCCCAGACAGATGGAGCGCCTCTCCGCCGGTGCCTGCATGATTCCCTCGCCGCCGGCGTTTGCCAGCGCAAGGGATCTGTCGGTTACCAGTGCTGTGTAAGAGGCACTCACTAGGCTTGCCGGGGATGCCGGGGACAGAGCTGCAGCTCCCAGGGACAGTACGGTGACTAACTGACTGACGGGAACACTACGCTGACTACGTAGGGCTGCCGCTGGACTACACTGACAACATAGTTTAGCCTAAGCTGAAAACGTAGCGGGAAACTACACAAGTAGCCATTTTTCTTTCTGTTCTTTGATCTGAGAGGAATTCTCATTGAATTTCAGATACCTTTTTTAGGACAGTGACAAAGCTCATCTACAGAACATTTGCAAGCTGAAATGTCAAACAATTTCTCTGCTTTTGTTTTAATTAATTTTGCCACAGTTTGACTTTGATTTGCTATTTTACACATCTTTTAGATTGGTGTCTTTATTGTGATATGAAATAGTCATGGCAATAATTCTGTGTCTGGAAAATATTGGAATAGTTGAAATATCATAAATAACATGCAACATGATAGCGGGTGTGGTGTATGGTCTCGACAGTCGGGATCCCGACAGTCATTAGCCCGACGTCGGGATCCCGACTGGCCGGACTCAGATGGGGCAAGCGCAACAAAGCCCATTTCGGGCTCGCTGTGCTCGTCACGCTGCGGGCGCGGTGGCTCGCTACGCTCGCCACCTATTCTATTCTCCCTCTATGGGGTCGTGGACCCCCATGAGGGAGAATAGTCAGTGGCCGTCGGGACCCCGAATGTCGGGGTTTTGACTGTCGGGATCCCGACGTCGGAGTAATGACTGTCAGGATCCCAACTGCCAGGAAAGTGTCCGGCACCCATGATAGCAACACTATCCACTATATCTGTGACCAAACACCCTAAAAAAACATATTTGTGTGTTGGTAGGACAGTAACAGAAGAAATATCCCTTGGAAGACCGAACACGTAACACTGTCACAGTTTACAATAATTAAAAACAGGGTACTTGTGTAGTTTCACAGCGCCCGATATATCGTATGCGATATCGACCGATATATCGGATGTGATATTGGTCGATATATCGATGCGATCCTATGCAATTTTTTACCTGTTCATAACCCCACTATCTACTACGCATGGAGTTGATTTTATATAGTGTGGCGAGCGCAGTAATCCACGTACGCTCGCCACGCTTTGGGCTCGGTAGCTCGCTGCGCTCGCCACACTATATAAAATCAACCCCATGCGTAGTGGATAGTGGGGTTATGAACAGGTAAAAAATCACATAGGATCGCATCGATATATCAGCCGATATCACACCCACTTGTCTGTATCATTCCGCCCCTTAATCACCCCTTTGTGAGTGATACCTGTGTATCTCCATGAATTCTAGTTTTTGTACAGATGTTTCCAACTTTGTTGTTGGACCACCCCAAATTTTAAAAACACACAAATTTTTAAATTTCGCATAAGAGTACAGTCGATGTGAACGACTGTACAAGCATACTGTTCTCATCACGAATGTGCGGGGAGAATTAGCAATACAACATGAGTATGGATCGCAAACGTATTCCTCTCGCAGTTTGACCGAAAGGAAGCTGGCGTTTTATGGGTGTGTCAGAAAAAAATGCAGACGAGGAGCGTTTGTGACGTCAGCGATGACCACTTCCAGCCTGTCTCATTCACAAATTAGTGGAAGCCTCAGACTTACTCATCTGCACAGACAGTAAAATACTTTCAATGGTCTGTGAATTGTGTATGCATTTGCGAATTGATACTGATAAGCGATCCATTCACAATTATCTTACAATTTTGTAAGGAACAGTTACTCTTTCTCTCTGGGCGATGGCTTATTCCTCTCAGTCCACTGCAAATTCTCAAATTAGTGGTCAAGTCTGAATTAGGCCTTCAATGTGGTAAGTGAAGAATTCCTCAATAAGTAAATCTAGGACCCTTGCTGCTCAGAAAAGTCCAAAGTAACCAAATGCATGTAGTGGTAAAGTTGCGTGGAAGTCATGCCTGCTTCAGCTGTTCCTGACACCCTATCTGCAAACTAAGGGACAAAACAGGAAAGGAACCTACTGTAGGTATAAATTGTGATCTAAGAGGGCTACAGTTCATATCCCCTGGCAGGGGTTAAAGTGAGGGTGAACGGGGTGGAACTGAGTTTCACCACCTCTAATGGTGAGGTGAAACATTTTAACCTCCACTTTGGGGGTATTCAATGTCAGGGGTATGGCTGTCGAGCAAGCTCGACAGCCGTGCCCCTGTCCCATTCTCGCTTTGCTGGACTTGAGCTCGGCTGTCGGTATTCAATGTCCCGGCCACCTAGCGGCGAGGAAGGGGCGTGGCCGCGAGCTGAGGATGGAAATAGAGAGCTCCGGCCGGGAGCTCGCCTACAGTATTGCCGGCTTTTCTCGGCAGATCGAGCTCGATAGCTTGTGATGTTGGGCTCGTGCTGCCGAGAAGCCCTGTTCAATGCTGTCTGGGAAGACAGTATTAAATAGAACCCCGCAGCCATCTCTCCCATTGGGAGATGGCTGCGGGAGCATGACAAACATTGAATACCCCCCTTTGGCCCTACACAGTAATTCTCACAGGAAAGCATTCTAGTTTGCAGGGGGATGCCAAAAACCTTACCACTAGGCCGTTCTGTGCCTAATGGGGGTAGGGAAGTAGGGGCAATTAGGTGGCCTAGAGAAATGAGCCCTTACTTTGCAAAGAACTATTTCAGTACTGTATGATCAAGTTTTATTATAAGATACATGCCTTTACATGGACTAGTTTGTAAATAGTCACCCACCATTTTTTTCTATTTAAATAAAACTTAAAATATAGTGATTTTGAGCTGGCTAATAATGCAAAATTCTGAGAAAAAAATATGATTCAAGCAGGTGTATTGTACATTTTAGCAGCAACTGACAGTTTTGGGGTAATTCTGAAACATTAAATGATTTCAGTAAAAATTTACTACGAAAACTATTATATTGAGGCAGTTTTCAGCAGAATTATTTTTCTCAGGTCTAATAGTTTAGCTCTGTTGAAAAATTGCACAGGCTTGCCAAATATCCTAATGACTTTTCTCTCAGCAGTCGGTAATGGTGAAATGTGATTTCAGTAACCATAATGCCGCTCATAAAACAATTGCTTACAATATGTACTTCTATTTTAGTGAGCACTTTTATCAGAATTGTACAGCCAGTTCCCATTTAACATTTTAAACCGAAAAGCTTACCAGCCCTTCTAGTGCAATATTAAAAAGATAGCTAAGGAATTTGTGATTAAAAATGCTCACTGATTGTGTATATCTGAGGACTAAACCAAACCCAGTAGCTGAGCTCTGGTCAAATGCGTAAGCTTCCTTCACATAAATGACATTTCAACATGGTCATTTAATTTTATGTTCTCAATTCTCGCATATATTGCTAACATAAATATCGTCAGCTCCTACAGGAGACTCTACTGGGTGCAATAAAATCTGCAAAAGCTCAAAGGGTTCAAATGGACATTCTTTATAATTATTGCTATAAAATTTCTTTGACAACACATTTTGGCGTCCCTGGTATAAAGATGATAATTTTATGAAAGGAGAAAGCAGCGTCCTTACTATATTATATAGCAGGCAAGTAAATGTGGGCAGGGGACTTGGGACCTGATTTTGTTTAAATCACCTCAATTGCACTTCGTTACAGCAGCTGTTTGTTTGGGTCAATAACTCTTTCCATGGAAGATTTAGTATTTGAGGAGTGTCAATGTTTTGGTGTTTATTCACAGCGAAGATCTTAAATAACGGTGTTGGCAGGAAATGAATTCCCATAGGCATAATAATACTTCTTTACAAGCAATATTTAGTCAGTAAGGGTACATAGAAAAATCGCTGGGAGCGTTGTTGATGATAGGCTATCAGATTGGTTTTAATCATTTAGGATCATGTGAACTAATTAATTTTACTTTTGCATTGCTGAGTGTTGTACTGAAATTCATGTTACATTTATTAGTCATCCAAAGGGGTAGATTTAGTTTAAATAAAAATATTTTAGACGTACAAAACCTACATACAGCATTTATTTGGAAATACAGTAAATGCCACATTTCAATGCATATTTAGGCGGAGGCACTTCCAAAATATCATATTACTGGGCTTATTTTAATTAGCTGGATACTACTTTAATATATCCGACCTTCTGGTTAAATGTTGTGAGAGATACAACACTTATGGAAGTTATCATTTGACTTTTAAAAATGAATCAAAATATCAGCACTTCCTATATCAAGTTAATGGCTAATTTATAATGACTGGTGTGATTGTGTAACAGTCCAAAATAGGTATCACCTATATTAAAGCTTTTCATGACTGCTATAGTGTGCAGTAATAGTTTCTGTTCTCAAATAAAATTCGATTCAGTATGTACTGTATGTGTCAGACCCAATGAAATGACTCCAAAATGCCCACACACAAAACTACAATCTTCTAAAGCAGCGCTCTAAAGTGCTGCTATATATCCAGGGTTGCCGCTAGGAATTTTGGGGCCCGGGACTGATTTTTAGTCTGGCTACCCCCCACCCCCCCTCACTTACCGCCAGGCTCCTTCCTCATTTACCGGCCTGCTTAGGGTCCCAACCCCCTTCCGCTGTGCTGCCTTCTGCTCAGTGCGCTGTGGCTGAATGAAGCCCTGCTCCCGGAGTGCAGGCTTCTTTGCCTCCGGGTGCCAGCAGCCAATTAAAATGTGGCACGGCTGGTGAGTGAATCAGAGCTCACCTTCTACGTGAGCTCTGATTGGCTGCTGGCATCTGGAGGTAAAGAAGTATCGGGACTCTGCAGGGGTTTGTTCAGTGCACTGAGAGCGAAGGCAGCACAGTGGAGGCAGTGGCGGGAGGTTCATTGGGGAAAATGAGTTGCCCATGCCCTTCCCCTTCTCTCAGAGAGGCCGGGCCCTGGACAGCTGTACCCACAGCACCACCCTAATGGCAGCTCTGTATATATCTCTCTCACGCCTTCCCACCTGCTGTCATCTCATGGACTGGACCCCATTGTTTGGCTGCAATGAAAGGTTTAAATTTAAGGACTGTTGTAACGCACCAATACGTAATGGGCTACAGAATGTAATTAACGTTTGAGTATTATTGAAGATAGGATGTTGCCTATATCAGCAATTTAGATTCTACTTATTTATTTAGCACCTTCTAGATGATAATAGATATACTCTAATTAATTGGTTGCTAGGGGCAGCATAACATCTTCAATAGAACTCCGTTCCCCTTGAGAGATTATTGAAAATAGGATATCCATGGTAAAGGTGCAGGAAAGAAGGAGATGCAATCCAAAGGTCATGTAAACCAAATAGCACCAAGGACAAGTACTAAGATTTAGACATCAGTAAGAGGAACAAAGTCATATTGCAATCCTTCGACCGGATTAAGATGTATTCACCGAGTCTGAATGCTGTTTACATGTAGATCCCAGTAAAGACAATATGCTAATCATCAGATCCTAAAACCTGCATCTCCAGCCTCCTTAATGTCTAGTCGTCATGCCAATATCACCAACTATCACCAAATGCCAAAACGTCGATGATATCACATATTTCTAGTATCAAGAATATTTATAGTGATACGCCTTTGTGCACTGTTTGTTTAGGCAAATGTTTATATTGCAATATATAGACCATACGCTTGTATGAAAATATTTAAATGGTTCAAAGTTCAATTTTGGTCTGCTCTACTCTTGGGATGAGCAGGTTCGGATCCTAGCAATCTGAACTCCTCCCCCCCCCCCCCGAACTTACCTGATCCGAGCCCGAATCCGAGTAATTTGATGGCCACCGCCATTTTTCCAAGTCCAAAACGAGGCCGAACATCATCTTCCTGCGGTCCCGGCGCTCTGCTCCATTTTCAAACAGGCTGGTGATTTTAGACAGCACGGATGTGTCCGTGCTCTCTGCTGAGGGGGGTGAGGGGGTAACCTGCTAGGGGGATGATTTATGCATAGAGGGGGATGATACAGAGGGGGCTGCATTATTTTAATTAAATAAAAAAATACACGTGTGCTGTATCTGTCCAGGGTTGCCCGCATGTGTGCTGTGTCAGTCCAAGGGTGCCCACATGTGTGCTCTATATGTCCAGGGGTGCCGTATCAGTCCAGGGGTGCCCGCATATGTCCCATATCAGTCCAGTGGTGTTCACATGTGTCCCATATCAGTCCAGGGGTGCCCACATGTGTGCGGTATCTGTCCAGGGGTGCCCCTATGTGTCCCGTATAAGTCCAGGGGTGCCCGCATTTGTGCTGTGTAATTCCATGGGGGCCTCAACATGTCCCGTATCAGTCCAGGAGTGCCCGCATGTGTGCCGTATCAGTCCAGGGTTGCCCGCATGTGTGCCCTATAATTCCATGGGTGCCCGCCATGTGTCCCATATCAGTCCAGGGGTGAGACAAGTGTGCTGTAGAATTCATGGGGTGCTGCTAAGTCTGCCGTATCAATCCAGGGGTGCTGCCATTTGTTAATTAAAACAATTAAAAAGGTTTTTTTTGCTTTTTACTGCAGGAGTTTCACCATGTGTGCCATATAATTCCATGTGTGCTGTATCAGTCCAGGGGTTCCGCCATCTATGCGGTATAATACCATGTGTGCTGCCATGTGTGCTCTATCAGATCAGGGGTGCCACCATCTGTGCCCTATTATTCCTGGGGTAAGCCAAGTCTGCTGTATAATTCATGGGGTGCTTCCAATTGTGCTGTATTAGTCCAGGGGTGATGCTAAGTGTGCCGTATCAGTCCAGGAGTGATTCTAAGTGTGCCAAATAATTCCTGGGGTGAGCCAAGTCTGCCAAATAATTCCTGGGGTGAGCCAAGTCTTTCGTATAATTCATGGGGTGCTGCCAAGTGTGCTGTATTAGTCCAGGGGTGATGCTAAGTGTGCTGCATCAGTCCAGGGGTGAGCCAAGTGTGCTGTATAATTCATGGGGTGCGCTACATCTGCCGTATCAATCCAGAGGTGCTGCCATTTTTTTATGAAAATAATTTAAAAGTTGTATTTCTTTTTACTGCAGAAAAGTCACCATGTGTGCCGTATAATTCCATGTGTTCTGTATTAGTCCAATGGTTCTGCCATCTGTGCTGTATAATACCATGTGTACCACCATGTGTGCTGTATTATAATGTATTCAGTGCTCTTTTATATAGGGTGTACAATGCCATTAGGTATACAATAATGATATACAATGAGGTTTTAGGCACCCCCCACTATCCACGCCACCCCGAAGTGTGGCAAGCTCAGCGAGCCCCTCGAGGTGCAGCGGAACGCGTCCTACGACCTTTTCATACCCCTACTATCCACGTCAGTGTGGAGTTTATTTTATATAGTGTGACGAGCCCGAAGCATGGCGAGGGGACGCGGAATACATGTAAAGTAATCCGCTCGCCACACTATATAAAATCAACTCCACGCCAGCGTGGATAGCAGGGGTATGAAAAGGTCGGAGGATGCGTTCCGCTGTGGCGTGGATAATGGGGGGGGTGCCTAAAACCTCATTGTATGTCATTATTGCATACCTAATGGAATTGTACACCCTATACAATATCAATAAAAGAGCACTGAATACATTACATAGGAAAATCGGATTGCATCGGCCGTTACAATGGCCCATGCGATGCGATATGATTTTCCTACGCTGCCGTACGTAAGAAACTTGGGCGCCATGATAATATACACGTACCCATTTAGACATACAAAGCTAAAGTTATTATGGAAACTCCATTGGATGTAATTTGCCCTCCATCTGACAACTCTATAATTTCTTCCATTTCTTTAATCTGTGTGTCCAAAATTCTTTCACACATGGATTCTGCCTGTATTCTTCTTGGTTGAAGTACCAGAAATGGCTGCCATGTCAGTAATTCTGTAGTCTCCTATGATATCAGCACAAGTCTCCAGTTTTCCATAACAAAATTAGTACAACTTGGTCTTTTTATCTGTTTTCACTGTTCTCTGCTGTTTATCATGAATATATATTTTCGTAGGCACTGTATACATTGTATCCTACAGATTCTTCTCCATTATTAGGAATTGTCCTATTCCCTTACAGTGTCTTCAAGAGGTGTTCGATTGTTAAAGTTGTGGGCTGCTCCACTGCAAATTGGTCTACTTGGACCTAGGTCCAATATCCCAGGCTGGCCGTGATGTGCCTCACAGCTCTTCTCTTTAAAGGGGTTTTCCATATATTTTTCATTCAGTTTTCGAGAACTTGGCAGCCTTTGAAAATTATCTAACTTTCAGTGTAAATGACCAAAATGTCTTTCTTAGTGTCTACTCATGCCATTAGTGGTTCTCAACCTCAGTCCTCAGGACCCCACACAGCGCACGTTTTCCATGTCTCTACACAGAATCACAAGTGAAATAATTAGCTCCACCGGTGGATCTTTTTAAATGTGTCAGTGAGTAATGAGTGCATCTGTGCACATGCTGGGTGACCTAGAAAACATGAACTGTGTGGGGGTCTTGAGGACTGAAGTTGAGAATCACTGCACTAGGAACATGTATCAAAGTGATGATACCCAAAGCAACCAATTGCCATTTTATAGCCTCTTTGAAATAAATGATAGCTAGAAGCTGATTCGTTGCTATGGAAAACTTCACTTTATCTATGTCAAAGGTTTGATACATCTTCCCAGAGGCAGAACTCTGGGAGGCAATGGAGTCATCTGCCGCCGGGCTCCTGCTCCCAAGGTGTAACCTCTCCCCCCCCCCCCTGGAAGTTTAAATTAGTCATTTAAAAGCCAACGATATTGATTCTGTTGCTGAGTTCTGAAATATTATCTCTATCTATCTATTTATCTATATTTCTGAACAGAAGGTTATATAGGAGTGTGTGTGTGTGTGTGTGTGTGTGTGTGTGTGTGTGTGTGTGTGTGTGTGTGTGTGTGGGCGGGGGGCACCAATATATATCTTGCCTCCGGGCAACTGGAACGAACTTACGCCACTTCATCTTCCCCTTTGTACTCATGCATCCTGCACATCTTTTTATTGGCTGTGTTTATTCCATGTTTGATTAAAAACCATATTTCCCATGTGCAACTGCATTTGTTTATAACATGACAAAATAAGGAATGAAGGGCCTAATTCAGCAAGGATCGCTAATATTGGAAGTTTCAGTTCAGATTCTACTTCTTATTTATATAGCACCATCTAGAAAATAATTTAATTGGATTGATTGCTTCAGGCAACAACATCCCATCTTCAATAAAATGCCATCTTAGCCCCTAACTTTCCTAACAACTTTCATATTTACTCCCATACCAGCACTCACTGTCTTAAATCACCACCTGTATGAATGTTCCCGACTAGGATTTTTATCTAATTACCGCCTTCTTTCCTGTCCTCTTGGCCTTGGGCATCTCAATGTGTAACAGTATTTTTCATTCCTCATTTTAAAACTTCAACCAGTATATTTAACTTTTGTTTCTTTCCATAGAAATGTAGCTTTCTGTCCTCGTTAAAACAAAATCCAACCTATCCACTGATAGGCAACAGGTGGCCCTAGGGCCACAAGGCTTCATTTATAGCCCAGAGATAATTTATTCATTTCTTATATTTATTTATTTATCATTTTTATAGCTTGTTAAAAATGCCTGCTGGTATGTTTGTTCCTGATAGTTGTCTCTTTCTTTGTTTAAATGCATTAAATGTATTGATTTAATTTCATATTGTGATTAAGGGTAATGTACTGTATACAGTATGGCTCTTTTGAAGGCAAGAGGGCTGCCGCTGGCGTGTATCCAGTTGCCAATCACTGATCTATTCATTATTATTTCAAAGACATACTCTATAACTTGATCTCAACTGTCTCAGAATCCTAATTCCTTTAAATTTTTAGACTTTCTAGTACTCAACTGACTCATTTATTCTATGAAAACAACCTACTAAATGCTTTATAATTTGATTTCCACCCACAATATTCCACTGGCAATATCCTCCCTTTACTGACAAATGACCTGTCCGCTGCCCCAGTGAGCATTTTCCAGGTCGCCAGCCTGTTTCCTGATGAGGAAAGCAGCCAGGAAAACTAATTGAAGTGGAGTAAACAAAGGCTCATCTCATTCTACATGGAATAGAGCTCTTTATTTACCCACATGTGAATTCATTCTCTTGTTTCTACTATTTTACTTTTTAACCTGTACGGCACAATTTTTGCTAATTATTTGTTTATAAAACCCAAAAAATATTTTATACTTTTTTATACAGTTAGTTGATGTTTAGTTAGTTAGTTAGTTAGTTAGTTTTGAGTAGTAAACAGCTCAAGTGACTCACTCCACATCTGTGCTAACAATATAATCTTAGCGGTGGTAAATTACCTGTAGGTAGGAGAAACAAAATTCCCGATTAGTGCCATGTTTTTGTGGCTGACGTCATGAAAACATATTGATCCTGTTTTTTTTTATGGAAAAATAGTAACAATTTTTAAAAATTTAATTATCCCCTCCAAAAAAAAAATGTGGAAAAACTGTATTTTACCGCATAAATGGATCAGAGAAAAGATATTCCTTTATATGCTTTTTGTTTTTACTTTCTGAGCAAATTCACCCTATTGAAAAAGTTCCATTGAACTTACTTTTTGTTCCAAGATGATGTCTCACACACAGCAGGTGAGTATAATCCATGTATATTTAAAGTATTCAAAATAAATGAAAGTGTATAATTGTTATCTTACATCTACTTTGGTAGTCAGACTTTGTTCTATCAACTGACTCGGTGCTAGGACATGGACTTGAGTTCTAATGCACTCACAGTTTTAGCCAGTGTCCCCCAAAGGCTCCTAACAAGGAATTGTCGTCTTAGTGCAAGGGGGCAACACAGTTACCACCCAGTGGTGGCACTTGTTCTATCTTGTCAGGGAACTAAAGAAGGACCTTGCTACATAGAAAGCTGCAGATCATGTACCATCCTTGGCAGGGGCGTAACTAGAGTTCTTTGGGCCCCATAGCAAAGTCTTGAAAGCCCCCCCCCCCCCCCCTCCACCGCTATCACTACAATGCTCCTTAGGAGACGGAGAAGAATAAAAGGGAATTAGAGAAAAAAGAGGGTAGAGGGTAAAGAGAGAAAAGTGGAGTGAGAGGGAGAGTGTGGTGGTCAGAGAGAAAGAGAGATCTTTATGAAAAAGAGGGAATGGGAGAAAGAAAGGTGAGAGAAAGGGAGTGTCAGAAGGAGTGAGGACCAAGAGAGAGGAGTGCTAGCCGTTGTGAGACAGGGAGAGAGGTGACTGTCAGAGAGAAAGGGAAAGTGTCAGGTATAGAGAGTGTCAGTGAGAGAGAGAAAGACAGTGTGGATGTGAAAACAGCCAAATGAAAAGACAAACAACACCATATGGGGCCATAGACTGCCAGACAGATGGACGGATGAGGGGGGGAGACAGACATATGGACCAACAGAGCACCATAAAGGGGCATAGGTGGAAATACTGATGGGTGATGGGCATAGAAGGACTGGGGCAGAGCACCATATGTGGGCACATACTGAAAGATGGGATGTACTAAAAGGAATGACAGTGGAATGATGGATGGGAAGGGGGCAGCATAGATGGACAGAAGGGTAGAGGACATAGTAGATTGACAAAAGGGTGGGGGGTATAAAGGTATGGACATACCACCATATTGGGGGAGACAAACTGACAAATAGGGGGGTTCTCACCATCACCAGGGCTCCATAGCAGTCTAATATTCTTCTCTAGTGTGGCTCTGGGCTGAAGCAGTGGCTCCTCCATTCACCCGACTTCAGGCAGCAGCAGCCAGTCATCCCCGTCTCACCACCACCACCACGGAACTTCTCTCTGCAGTGGAAGGAGGTCGCTCCCTTCTCTCCCCACAGAACGTCTCAATGCAACATGTGCGGAAACCCCTCCCCCTAGAGACCTGCAGGGCTCCGTGCATAGGCTGCACACAGGACCACCTTTCCTCCCCTGCTATAGAGCACTTCCGTGCTTCGGCTGCAGGAGGACCCCATCCCGCCCTCTCCTGCTATATAGCGGCTCTGTGTGGTACGGCTGTGGACCCCCTTCTCTCCCTCCCCTGCTATAGAGTACAGTAGCTCTGTGCTGCGGATGCCGACCTACTTCAGTTCCCTCCCCCGCTATATAGCGGCTCCGTACAGCGGCTGTGGGCTCCCTTCCTCCTCACAGAGTGGCTCCGTCCAGCGTCCACTGGTCCCCCCTCTTCACTCACACAGAATAACTGCTGTGGGTCCCACATTCACCCTCGGCAGCACCCATAGTGCGGCGGTACTATATTAAATAAAAGTAACATATTCTGAAGGGTGCAGGGGATTGCCTGCTCGGCCCTCGGGGCCCCTCAGGCGGCCGGGCCCCATAGCAGCTGCACCCCCTGCACCCTCCATATTTACGCCACTGATCCTTGGTATGCATCTTTCAGCCATATTCATGACCCTCTGGTGCTTATTCAGCCCTCTTGCCCTGCTTCAGTAAGTAGGAAGTCTCATTCTGCACTAGTTCTTAGTGTAATAGACTAATAGAGAGGTAGCATTATCAGACTAGTCAGAATAGTCAAGGAACTGTATAAGGGATAATAATCCATTTGATAAAAAATAAGGTACTTGTGTACTAGCACGGCGCCCATCGCATCGCAGACCATATGGCATGCGATGGTATGCGATGCGACGCAATATCTGCCGATGTTGTACAATTACATACAATTTTAAAATTGTATGCCATTGTATATGGCATACAATGCCATACAATGCGATGCGATGCGTTTATAAATTGTATAAGCACCCTAATGGGTGCTTACAATGGTTAAATGCACCCCCACGCCACCCCCAAGTATAAACGTGAACCCGAAGCGTGGCGAGCGCAGCGAGCCCGCGAGGGGCGTCGGTACGCGTCCTACGACCTTTTCATACCCCCACTATCCACGTCGGCGTGGAGTTGAGAATAGAAAGTGTGGCGAGCGCTTCGGGCTCGGTGGCTCGCTGCGCTTGCCACACTTTCTATTCTCAACTCCTCGCCGACGTGGATAGTGGGGGTATGAAAAGGTCATAGGACGTGTACCGCAGGGGTGGCGTGGGGGTGCTTTTAAGCATTGTAAGCACCCATTAGGGTGCTTATACAATTTAATATCGAATATGGGTTAAAATCGCATTGCATCGCATGCCATCGGGTGTATGGCATGCGATGCGATTCGATTAAAAAATTGGCCGACTAATTATCGGGGCGCCGTGCTAGTACACAAGTACCAAAAATAATTATTCTCAATTATATTGGTTATGTTCCCTGTACTCGTCCTCTGTTGTATTCAACTATACGTCACTGTTTTGCTTATTCATTTATGTACTCTGTAATTGGGCATTGAGACGCCCAATCACAGAGAACATAACCATATATGTTGCATATAAATAAAGGATATTAATTATATATAATAATTACAATAAAACTGAATATGAGTAAATAAATTATATTGTATTTGAAAACAGATTACAACAGTATACTTCTCATGTCAAATATATTGCTTAAACTATTAACAACACATTTGTGAAGATACTGATAAAATCTTTAAAAAAATATATACTTCTTTTAGATTTACCTTCTATTCTATATTTAGAGACGGTATATTTCCTGGAGGTATAAGCTGATTGTGCTGCTCCGTTATAACTCATCTCAGGCATAAACCAGGTGCACCTTAATAGGTCTTGCAGGAACGATTTCGCTGTATACTGTTGTTACCACTGTCAACTAAATGTTCCTTCTGAGAATCCATATTTACGTAGCAAAGACTGCAAGTCTTATAACCTGAAAGAAATGCCTGTCTCTTATCACTATCTTTAGTAAAAAATAATCCAATACAATGTGTTAGAGGTGTTTATGTGCTACTAAATGTAGTAACCAAGGGACAACACGAATATTTGTGTATAAGAAGTATTTTTATTTGCTTTAGGGTGAACAACCCCAGCTTGTACACTGCCAGGACTACAATCTGTTTTATGACAAAACAGATTCATTTATCTCCAAATAAATAAATGACTTTTGTGAACATTTAGGAACATTTGCATAATTAGGCTTTAAGATTTTTTTTTTTTTCGAGCAGTGTTTTTCATAATAATTAAACAAATCTAATCTTGGACAGGATAAACAGACTTACTAGGATGAAAGCAGCCTTCAGGCAATGAACTTGCTACATTCCATGAGAACTGTAATGCTGATGATGTTTGTTAATTATGCAGAGCTTTTACTCCCTAGTAATAGCAGCGTTTGCATCGCCTGAAGCTTAGACAGCAAGTACTAGGCATATAAAATTAGGCTCCTATCTTTTGACACTTCCTTCAAAAACATAAATGAAAACTTGAAGAGGATCACATGCTTGCAGTTGCGGTGTGTCAGCTGGAAGGTGTTGGAACACCCAGTTGTGCTGCTATTTGTTCATGCTGCAGACACAGGATTATGGTTACAGAATAAATACATGGCAAAAACATATTTGCCTACTAAATTCACCAATGTCTGGAGCATAGACCTAGGAATGGACAATGGACAAACATTTAGACTTATCTTGTCCAAGTTCCAGAACGGGTACTTGTGTATTATAGCGGCGCCCCCGATTTCCATCGCGCAATGTTTTAATCGCGTCGCATCGCATGCCATGCACCCGATGGCATGCGATGCAATGCGACGCGATTTTTGGCCCCTATACGATGAAAGATTGTATAAGCACCCTAAAGGGTGCTTTTAAGCACCGTAATGGGTGCTTACAATGTTAAATGCACCCCCACGCCACCCCCCCACTATAAACGTGAACCCGAAGCGTGGCCAGCGAGGGGCGGCGGTACGCGTCCTCCGACCTTTTCATACCCCCACTATCCACGTCACAGGTATCCGCGTCCGCTCGCCACGCTTCGGGCTCGGTGGCTCGCTGCGCTCGCCACACTTTCTATTCTCAACTCCACGCCGACGTGGATAGTGGGGGTATGAAAAGGTCGGAGGACGCGTACCGCCGCCCCTCGCTGGCCACGCTTCGGGTTCACGTTTATAGTGGGGGGGTGGCGTGGGGGTGCATTTAACATTGTAAGCACCCATTAGGGTGCTTATACAATGTTTAATCGCATCGCATCGCATTGTATGGCATTGTATGCCATATACAATGTCATACAATTTTAAAATTGTATGGCATTGTACAATATCGCGCGATATCGCGTCACATCGCATACCATCG
This sequence comes from Crinia signifera, assembly GCF_055691185.1. Taxonomy (NCBI): domain Eukaryota; kingdom Metazoa; phylum Chordata; class Amphibia; order Anura; family Myobatrachidae; genus Crinia; species Crinia signifera. Next base: position 268,281,697 of record NC_139219.1, on the reverse strand, counting down.
TATGCCTTATGGTATGCGATGCGATGGGCGCCGCCAAAATACACAAGTACCCAGAACGTATTACATTCAGATCCTGTTACATATGGGAATGCTGACTATAAGTGCAGGTTTCAGAATTGTAGCCATATTTTTCTTTTAGTGCATAACACCATAAGTATAACGATCCATCTTTGGGCAATAGCACTTTCCTTTCCTGGTAAAGGGATCCCACCAATAACTATCTTGTTACTGTCCTTCATTTTCCTAGACTTTATACATTTATGTGAATCTGTTTCCCATATGCTTATTTTTGTGGGATTTGCCTGAATAAATTGTAGGATTATTTTAATACCCGTTACAACAATTTTCTTTACTAGATATTTCTGTTCTGTGTCTTGTTTCTGCTTTCATTGTATGTTCTAATTTAGTTTGCTGGTGCTTAAGAGATCATACATTTAATATACATATTGGCCCTTATTCTGGTTGATTCGCAGCAGAATCACAACGGGACTAATTTTTTTGTACTGTGCATGTGCATAAGCAGGGTGCGTGCATCCACGGCAAACAGACTGTTCACCAGGTGCACACACCCAGGACAGCAGGTAGGGGGCGGAAAGGGGCGTGGGGTGGCCCCATTAGCATATGGGAATGGCCAGTCTTGGGTGGGCATTCCCATGAACGCCCATGTCAACTGCCCGCCCATTTCCTTCTCAGCATGCATGCATATGTAAGTGACTTGAGAGTCACTTTTATATGTGTCACTTTTATATGTGTGCACCTTCCACATTTTTCGATGGTCGGCGACCATCGAACGATGTGGGAGGTTCCCCCTGCCCTGCAAATGGATGTTACTGTGTTACATCCATTTGCAAACCCTTGTAAACTAGTCACCCTTGCGAATGGGTGGCAACTATACGCAAGGCGAGGTTTGGTGGACTCGCAAGGCTGTGAATCAACCAGAATATACCCCATTGTTTGAAATTCATGTCCCCTTATTTTATCATCATTTCACTTCTAGGCAGCTGTGTGTGCCCTGTGTATCCACCACTTGTTATTGCTAATAGCACATTACAGTATGTGTGCACGTCATTGTGTTTGGTTACAGGTTCTGTCTTTACATGCTACCCTCTATGATATCCTACTGTTTTTACTTCTGTTGCTTTTAAAATATATAGAATTAACTCTACGCCGACGTGGATACTGGGGGCATGAAAAGGTCGGTCGGATGCGTACCGCATCCCCTCGCGGGGCTCGCTGCGCTCGCATACTTCGGAGTGGCGTGGAAAGTGTGTTTGTGACTGGAACGCAACTGGGACTCAAAATCTCCAACTACACGTAGTTTGCGACTACAGACACTGTTTGTGACTGTGACGCTACTGCAGCGCAAAAAAACCCCGCTATTTCACCGATAACATAGCTTAGTACAGTTACACAGATTAAGCACAGAGTCTGGAAAGACAGCCAAGTTTCACATTTAAAGTAAACACTGACTCAGGACGTGGACTCTGGCATGCTGCCAATTTTCAAAGAAACTGTAAACACAGCTGCCTGGATTAATAAACAAACACTGGTGCCGTGAAACTACACAAGTACCTAAATTTCTATTATGCAATCACAATATTTATGTTAGAAAGGACTCTAGGACACATGGGCATGAGTTTAGATTAGAGGAAAGAAGATTTTGTTCCATTCAAAGGAATTTTATTTTTTACAGTAAGGGAAGCCAAACTATGGAACTCTCTTCCCGGTGATGTGGTGTCAGCAGACAAAATAAATACATTTAAAATATGGTTGGACAAACATCGATTGGTTAAAAATATCAAGGGGTGCAAATAATAATCATAATATGTCTTTAAAAATATCAGAATACACTACGTACAAAAAGGGATGATGCTAGTAGCTTATATTAGCTACCAAGGGGGCCAACCCGCGGCTCGCCGCGCCGTTTCCGCCCCGGCGTCTGACATCAGACGCCATCGGGAGGGCGAAAAGTCGTCTCCACGCCGGCGGAGCGCAGGAGCGCTCCTGAAGACGCGAGAAGCCGCCGGAGGACGGCGCAAAAGACGGCGCAGAAGACGGCAGTGGCGAGAAGAGTTCCGGCGCCACTGAAGAGGCCAGAAGACGCCGGGATCAAGACAGAAGATCTCCGGCACCTTCTGCAAGAAGAAAGAAGATGGCTCCCGGAGAGGCCAGCGGGGGTGGGAAGCAAAAGAGCTGACGAAGCTCCCCCCAGTGGCCTCTCCCAACACCAGGTAGGGGCCTTTGGCCTCCTACCCCCCATCCACCCTAGACCACCGGGTGTCGGGCACTAGGCCCGTGGGCACATTCAGGCCCTTCCGGCCTGTGGGCGCATTAGTCGGGCCCTCTTGGCCCGTGGCTCATTTGTTTGTTGGGCCCTCCTGGCCCTCTAGGTGGGCCCTTTAGTTAGGAAGCTGGGCCCTCCAGCATAGGTGTTGCACTGTGGGCAATACCTGTGCTGGAGGGCCCAGCTTCCTAACTGTGGGGGCATATGCTTTTTGGCACTGTGGGGGGCATATGATGTTTGGCACTGTGGGGGGCATATGATGTTTGGCACTGTGGGGGGCATATGATGTTTGGCACTGTGGGGGGCATATGATGTTTGGCACTGTGGGGGCATATCTGGCACTGGGGGCATAAAGTTTTGTCATGTGGCCACTCCCTTTGTGTCATATGACCATGCCCCTGACCACTCCCCCGATCACGCCCCTTTTTGGCTCGCGCGCCTTCGGCGCACGCATGATGTTGGCTCTTTGGCTTGACCGACGATATTTTTCGGCTCTTTACCTCTGACCGGTTGGCCACCCCTGAACTAGATGGACATAAGTCTTTATTCAGCCTTCAATACTATGTAAGTATGTAACTATTTACCTGTACTATTCATTCCCACATTTGCAAAGGGTACAGAAATAATGGAAGGAGGCTTCTCTAAGAGTGCAATGTTAGAAATGCAAAGAACAGTTACCAAATGTACGGGTTTCTGGCGCTTAGGTGGTCTAGTCTTCTAGAAGCAACTGCTAGGGGAATGGGGTAGTCAAGCTCTTCAAGATAAGATAATCAAAGATATTGTGGGATCATAAATAGCAGCACTTAAAACAAATTATTTGTGAGATTGTCTGAAATGTTTTTTTTTTTTTTTAACATAAAAACAAAATGCTAAATTAATATTTATAAATAAAATGTATCAATATTTAAAATACAAGCAATTGAATTAGTATGGCTTTATGGGATATATTGGGAGTGCATCCATGTAAGTATAGCCAGTCCCTCAATAGGCAGATTGAATGGTCCTTAGCACATAGTTCCACCTTGTGAATGCTGGGGTTTCCGCTATCAAAATGTCCTTACAATAGCACGGTTTCCTATATTTGCTTTGTTAACAGAAGACCGCTGGAGGAAGATCCATGGAGTGGATGCTGAGATCCATGTTGTCCTCTTTATAGTATGGTGTAAATCAGTAAATTAAATGTCCGATAGTGGTCGAGTGTGTCATGGACCAGAGGTTGAAGCTGGCAGTTTGCTCTCCTGGGCACCAACGTGTTTTGCTGTGTTTCCTACAGCTTTTTCAAGGTGATCACCTTGAGGAACTGGGTATATTTACTGTACATGGATGTACTCCCAATATATATCATAAAGCCATACTAATTCAATTGCTTGTGTTTTACATATTGATACATTTTATGTATATATTAATTTAGCATTTTGTTATTATGTTAAGAAATTATTCTTATTTTTTTTTAAATCACACAATCCCACTGATAATTTGTTTTAAGTGCTGCTATTTGTGTTCCCACAATATCTTTGTTTATTTACAATGTTAGAAATGTCAGACACAGAATTAAAGGATTTTAATTGGGAAAATCCTTTGGACAAATTAATAAAGGCATGACCCCTCTCATAAAACAGCTGATTCTTATTACTATGTACTATGTATTTTTGGAATTTCTAGTTGACCATACAAGTTCACAATCCAGGATGGGGCAATGGTTAGTCCATTTTCCCTCTTTCTCATCACAGGACCTTCTGCATTTACTCAACACTACTTGTAAACTCTTATCTTCTAGCATATATCAGGAATTATTTTACAACATACTGTAACACATAAAACTTACCTCTCTCCTAATAAACAATTCCAAATAGTTTTAATTTCTTCGGACAACTGTCCTAAATGTCACTGAGGAGTTGCAGATTTATATCAGTCTCTATGGGATTGCACAATAGTTAAGGGCTTTTGGTTAAGAAGTAAACATGATATAAAACCCAAGTTAATCAATTATGTTCATTTGACATTAGAATGGGCCATATTCAGGTTTCCTCCAAGGGATCAATGCATTACCAAGGGGATAAGAAGCTTTTACTAGCTATCAACTCTGCACCTAAAAAAAACTATTTTACAAAACTGGATGCACCCTGGTCCTCCAAAAAAAATATTATATAAAGAAAAACTCTAGCATGCATTCAGGATGGACTGGGTAGAGATCATGTTCGAAAGAAAAGATTAATGAGTTATTTTTAAAATACTTGTGAAACTTATATCGCAATGCTATCTCTTTCAATACGCAAGGGAATTCATAACAGTTTATACCTGACTTCGGAATATGGAATGAGAATACAAAAGAAAATAAAATTCCACCACAGCCCAAGGTGCCCAAATAAAATCACACAGGAATAATTGAAACAATACTGTCCCTTTAATTAGGGACAGAAGTCCCATAAGATAAATCCAGTCCAGTCCTAAGTCAAGGATCTTAAAAAAAAATAAACTCCCCCTTTTTGAAGTGGGAGACCAAAAGACAAGCAATAGTGCAGATCATTTAAAATAGAATACATTAATGACATTAAAATGCACTCACAAAAAAGACATTTGAAACAGCATGTTACATAAAGCCCAGGCAAAGCCGCTTACACGTCCCAGCATCCTGGGATGATAATGGTCACTGTAGTTCCAGAAAAAGCAGGGATCCTCATGGTTAGGTTGGGTGACTGTGGGTGGGCAGTACAACAAATCGAGCCACGTTTAATGCATTTCAGGTTGTCCTGATCCTTTTTCAGAAGCATGTATGTGGCTCTCCTCCTTGTGGTATTTAAGCTTCCTGGCTGGGAAGCACAGCTGGCCGGTATTCACCGCTAAGCTGCATTTTGCCGCTAATGCGCATGCCCCAACAAGTGAAAACAAGATGTGGATGCATTTCACCAACAGGAAGTCCATACAGTATGTATGCATTTCACAGTGCTGCTAAACACTAGTGCGCATGTCCTGACAGATGTAAACATATGGTGGTGCTTTCCACCATCCAGCAAATCCATGGAGATTTGTTCCACATTTCTATTTATTAAGTTTCATCAATTTTGAAATAGCAGTGTGTGCATCAAGTTTCTATAAATATAATAGAACAGAAAAATATGAATAAAACAGTAATTATATTAACAGACTTATTAACAAATACATGTTGGCAAATTTGATCAGGATCCTCCTCCGATATATTAGGAGTATGAAAAACTATATACAGTAAAAAATATTTATTCTTTCTAAATAAATATAAGTGGAGTCTCATAATACAGTACATAAAGGTACAAATTTAAATTTGGGCTACAGCCAGATTGCCAACATGTGTACAATAACACTGTAAATAAAATCAATGTGCAAGATTAAAATTCAAGACAGAAAGTGCTTCAATTTGAATTCAGAATTCAGTTCCTTGGGTACAAGGGTTCCTAAACACTGAATCCACCGCATGCCACTTAGGGTGAACAACTTGAATCCCCTAAGATTAACAAAGAAGCCTTCTTTGCAGTTATGATGAGATTTAAAATGAGATGACACTGTATTGGTAGCAAGGCCTTTGCGGATGTTATAAATATCTTTGGCTAAACACATTTTCAGTTGGCAACAGGTTTTACCTGCATAAAATAGGCCACAAGAGCACTCTAGCAGGTATACCACATTCTAAGTAAGACAGGTTATAAAATCTATAAAATGATCAGTCTGAGAATGAGAATTAATTTCCTGTCTTTCAAATTTATTGTTTTACAAATCATGATCAACAATGGTTGGTATGTTCACTGTGTCTGTTTGTAACATCAAACCAATTGATCTCTCAATGATTTGGCCTTTTCATAAATAAAAAGCAGTTTTTCTGGTAGGAGATCTTGCTTGTTCTTTCTCCCAATAATTCACTGCGATCTAATAAAGCAAGTTTATCTTTCGCCTTCTCTAATAAGGACTTGGAAAAGCCCTTAGCAGAAAATCTCTCTGATAGTTCCCTAATATGCTAATCACAGCCTATCTGGTCAAAGCAATTCTTCTTGACCCTTGAGAACTGACCAAATGGTATTTTATTGAGCCATTTCAAATGGTGTATGCTCGCGGTGTCGATAAAAAGATTAAAATCTGTTACCTTTCTAAAAGTTTGTTTTAACAAAGACCATTGTCAACATAAATGTCCAAATCTAAAAATGATACCGAGTTTGTGCTAGTGGTGGAGGTTAGTTTTATTGAGAATGCATTAGCATTCAGAGAGGTACGAAATTTAATTAGCATTTCCTCACTACCTCACCATATAAAAAGGATATTGTGTATAAAATGATGCCAGAGCACCAGGTTTGCTTCCAGCTCACCTTCATGCCAGATGGACCACTCCTCCCAATAGGCCATGAACAAATTGGCATAGCTGGGGACGAACTGGGTGCCGATAGCAGTCCCTATACTCTGAATATGAAAACATCCATTGTAAAAAAAATATTGGACATAATGAAAGCAATGCTATCTAAAATAAAAGTTTTCAAATGACTATTCAGTTTGCTTCTATCCAAGAAATATTTAACGGCATCAAGACCATTCTCTTTTTTGATGATAGTATATAGTGTGCTTACATCTTCACTACATAGGATGTCAGTCTCTAACCATCCATAAAGAAGATGTGGGTATCACCTTTTATCCACACCAGGTGGAAAAAAGTGTACCCGTGGGGACGCAAGGTACAGGAGCTTTCTCACTGGGTAGCAGCATAATTGGAAAGTTATTTAAGGACATCACTACCATCTATTAGGTTGGCCCTGGTCAACCTAACTGATGTTTTAAAGATGGTGATTAACCATGGCCTACAAATTGCTAGTAAAACTATTGCAACACAAAATAATAGGTCTCCCGGGTGGGTTTTGTGCATCTTTATGGATTTTAGGTAAGACATAAATTGAAGGAATGAAGGGCTCTTTAGTATTAAGGAAATCAAATTCCTTCTTAGTAATTATACCATTAGAAAATGCTTTGGCATTTAAATCAAGTTATCCATATAGTAGGATCAGATTTAAATTTCCTCTATATGCCTTCTTCCCTCGATTGTCATTCTATTTCCTCTATATACATTTTTTTGGTAATAAGACAACCCCACCCCCTTTACTGCGGGCTTAATAATTAAAGTTTTGTCTTTTTTAAATAATTTTAATGTTTGAAAGTATTTTGAGATAAGTAAAGAGATATATGCTGGTGCAGAATGGTTAATGGCTTTATATGTTAGCAGAATGGTTTTATATTGAATACAGTAAAACACAGGTAACCAATTGAGGGACTGGCAGAGAGAATCAGCAGACAATGAGCATCTTGCTAGGAAGATCAGCCTAGCAGCAGCATTTTGAATGGATTGCAGTGGCGAGAGTCTGTTCTTGGGAAGACCACTTAGGAGACTATTGCAATAATCAATGCGGGATCGTATTAGGGTCGTATTTCGATATGTGTTTTAGATGCATGTAACATGACTTGGTGACAGATTGAATGTGGGGAACAAAGGACAGTTCAGAGTTGAGGGTGACTGTTAATTATATAACATGCCAGCAGCAAGATGGCAGCGGCTAGCACGCCACCAACATTTACCACCACTGCAAATACAATAACTGAGTATCAATCAGCAGGTAGATGAGAAAATGTAACAGGAGAGCCAAAATAATATCTAATGCACATTAGTCATGAGCACTAGGCTTATACACAAGCCATGAGGTCAGAAGCGTACAAATTGGCCGCGGCTCACAGTCTGTGATTATGATAGATTTACAGCCACCAGGATCTCATTTAGCATTCAAGCAGCCGGGAGATGCTACAACACCGAGACCATTTAAACTAACGGAGCAGGAGTAGGACAGCAGCTGCACAGCATTCAGAAAGATGAACTCCTGAGTCAGGAGCATCACGCTGCAGGACAGGGCTCGGCAAAATAGCTCACACGGGGCCAGGGAGTATAGGCTGTAACCATAATCAAGCTGGAGTGAATTACATCTGCTTAGCAAGATGATAGCAGGAAAGCTGGTTAACACATCCTACACTATGATACTCCCGGCCACACCCCCTAGTTTCTAGATTTTCTAGAGTTGGAGTAATATCCAGTTTATCTCTAGGTCAAAAATTAGTTTCAGAATAGCTTTGATGATGAGGAAAAGGTTTTGTGTATTTTGGTGTAGCATTATTTCTCAGGTCTTTTTGTTATTAAACATGGCATTTTTCTTCCTCAACCTAAGTTCAACATCTGAGATTGCAGCTGAAGGCATTTCATTGGTAACACTAGTTGATTTATCAGCAGGAATGATGCCATGTTCACTATCACAGTCTCAGAATTTTTTTTGACTTTCAACTCTTTCGTGCTCTTAATCATTTTATTAATAAGATGTTCCTCACAAGATGGAAAATCGTCTGTAAGAGTCTTTAAAGGGTTGTACCATATTCAATTAAGATGTAATACCATTATTAAGATTTTTTTTCTTTGTTCTCTCCCTGTTGATTAAATCCATTAGGGATGTAGAACAATTTTTAAGAATAGTGTCCCATTCATTTTGAAAGGCCTTATCTGTGGTTGTAAAAAAAGGTGGTTTAGAAATCATAAGTCCCTTAGGGATCAATTTGTAGGCTTTATAATGTTAGAGTGTTTCCACCTCCCGTCACAGTCTATTTTCCTTAAGCAATGCTGTTCCCAGCCTCAGAAAAAAAAAGAATCTAAACTGTCATCACAGATATCCACAAGTCAATTCCTGTGTGATTTTATTTTATTTTTAAAAGGGTGTGGGGTCCCCCTCCTGAGCAAAACCAGCCCCGGGCTCATTGAGCCAGACCTGGTTCCAAAAATACTAGGGACAAAATGTGTAGGGGTCCCCCATATTTCTGAAACCAGCACCGGACTCTCTGACTGGTCCTGGTTTCAAAAATGCGGGGGACAAAAAAACTGAGGGTTCCCCGTATTTTGGAACCAGCACTGGGCTCCAACAGCCCACGGTGTCATGCCACAGCTGTGGGGCACTTTTTATGTAAGGTCCCCTGTGGCTGGTAATCCCTGGAAGGGGTACCTGGGTACCTCCCAGGCTTTAACCTTCCAGAGCTGAAGCCAAGGGTTGTCCCCGGCATTCCTAGGTGGTAAAAGCCGGGCTGATACATGTAAAATTTAATTTAAAAAAGCATTGCTTTTTACAGTTAAACTAGAAGTCCCAGCATGTGGGGCATTAATGGGTCCCCTTGGACTTGTAGTTCACCAGTAAAAATAATGTGCAAATAAAAATATACACAGAGATGTGTCTGTTTCTGGCGGACACAAGTCTACAGCAGTGCAAAAAACCTGCTGGTCAGGATATTGTAATCTGCAGCGGAATGTTACATGGCAACAGCTCCTCCTTCATTTTCTCCCACACCTATGTCTGCAAGGAAACAACCCAAATTTCCTAACTGACCCGACTGGCAGTGATTCAGAGCAGGCAAGAGCGAGTTTAGATATCTGGTCCAGCAGCAGCGTAACAAGAGATGCAGCTCCCCCTGCCAAAAACAAATTTGGCCACCCAACACCTGTCCATGGCATCCCTGCGCTCACAATGCTGGTGGATAGAAGACTGGCACCGGAATCAAGACACCTGCTAGATGCTGGAATCTGGACAGTCGACATCTGGAACATAAGTATCACAGGTAAGTTAAGATTAGGCTGCAGGGGAAGGTTAGGGTTAGACTGTAGAGACTGAGGGTTCCGTTCAGGCTGTATGGGGGGGTATGTTAGGGTTAGACTGCTTGAAACCAGGTTTGGGGGGAGGGACAGGGAAGTATAGAATAATTACCTTAGAACTGTCTAGGCTTCTAAATATGTCTGCAGCCTTTGCCGTGTCAAATGAATGTGCAGCAGATGGAAGGATGCTTTTGTTACCACATTACCCTTCAACTACAGTTGAATAAAGTTGAAGAACAAAATAAACTGTACAGTACATTTATGAGCAGAGGTACAATATGGTTTTCTCAGGTATCTGAATTAATCAGTCTTTAGCTGAGAGCTATTCAATCCAAACTAGTTCATTAAGCTTTTTGAAAAATGAAATTCTAAATTTAGTCCTACTCTAAAAAAAAGAGTAAAATAGAAAAAATCTATGGACAATATTTTATATCAATTTCTGATTACATACTATGTCCATACTTTGTTTTACATTTTTTAATTATAAAAAAAGCTTATTTTAAATATTCTGCAATGAAAGTATGACATCTCCAGTCAGTCACTGTTAATGGAAAATTCTGTTCATGTGTTATCATTGTGTCATATTATGGCTCTCAGCTACACTCTGACAACACTACAATATTTTTCAATCTTCCTTTCCACTTGGCTGCTTGGTTTGCAGAGGATGTGTTACAGATGTGCTTCCTCCCTTGACAAACAATTACCCTTGTTCCTCACAGCAGGGGGCCATTAGGACATCATCACCAGTTCTGCTAAGTCATCTGACAATCTCAAATTGGTGCAATCACTTCTCAATCGGGAGTATCAAGCTTGGGAATCTGGAAGCTACAAACTGCACCCCTCCAGGCATATTATTTGTTATTTTGATCCAGAAGTGTGACAGATAATAGCTAATATGCTAATTCTAAGAGCCTCTCATTGGAATCTATCCTTGGCTCCAATATTCAGAAAAAATTAAGAAGAGCAAAGGAAATGATAATGTAATTACCATCCCTGTCCAATTCCACAACATCAGTGAAGACAGCCAAGCATAAAAAGCACCAAAAGCAGGATATATTTATATACATATAAACACAAGTTTTTATCTTCTAGATACAGTATAAAGGGCCGGATGCGGACTGAGTAGTACACCAGTGTGCATAGTGTATCTTGCATTCATTTTCTTTTTGCATGCTCAGAATATATTCACTGTGATGAGATTGCAAAACTTAGGGTAAGGAAAAAAAAATCAGATGATAGAGAAAAAACATCTTGGGAAATGCAAACTGTACTATAGTGTTCTACCGCAGTGATTCAACTAAGAACATGGGCACTTATTCAGAGTTGAAAGTAAACAGAATTACAAAGTGCTAAAAACTTTTTGTTTCCATTTTTATGACTTATTTAATGTTAATTGCATACACTAATCTCAAACTACAGCTCCCTCCCCTTGGCTGCAGCTCCCTCCTCTTGGATGCAGCTCACATCTCTTGGCTGCAGCTCACATCTCTTGGCAGCAGATCCAATCCCTTGCCTGCAGTTCCTTCCCCTTGTCTGCAGCTTTCTCCCCTTGGCTGCAGCTTCCATGCCTTGTCTGCAGCTCCCTCCCTTTGGCTGCATCTCCCATCTCTTGGCTGCAGCTTTCTCCCCTTGATGTCCCCAAGTGAGTATGAAACATTGTTTATTTGTACGAGAAAGAATATACAGCAGAATTAAAGTACAGTACTTCAAAAAGAATGTTCCATCATTTTTGTGGGGGTTCGCATGAATGGGTATGTTTTGACAATAATCAGTGCGGTCAGAGCCAGGGGTTGTAGCTGCAGTACATTGGATTGAGCAAGATTGCTGTCAGAGAGAAAGTTGAAGCTTTTGAATATCCTCGGCCAGACAGTGAGTGACAGAAGTACTCCGCTGCTTTTGAGGAATGTGTATGCAATTCAAAACAGTGTGCAAGGTGGTGGGGAGATGGGGCAGTGTGTAGTGATGGGAGCAATGTGAGGAGGTAGAGGAGCAGTAAAGCAGTAGAGAGCAGTCTGTGTGTGTTTGGGGGGGGGGGGGTTGTGTGTGAAGGGGCAGTGAGCTGTAATGGGAGTAATAGGGGTTATTTTGGTTCACTCTTTCTTACAAAATCCTTCTTAGATGGACAAAACCATGTGCACTGCAGGTGGGGCAGATGTTATTCATGCAGAAAGAGTTAGATTTGGGTGGTGTTTTACTTCAAAGTGAGATCTATATCGCAGTGTAAAAATAAAGCAGTCAGTATTTTCCCTGCACAGAAACAAAATAACTCACCCAAATCTAATTCTCTCTGCACATGTAACATCTGCCCCCTGCAGTGCACATGGTTTTGTCCATCTAAGAAGGATTTTGTCAGAAAGTGTGAACCAAAATAACCCCAAATGTGAGCAGTGGGAAGGTAGTGAGGGGTGGGGGAGTAGTGAGCCTTTGATGGATGCAGACCAGTAAGGTGTGAGGAGTAGGGTGCAGTGAGGTGTGAGGAGAGCAGTTTGAGCTGTGGAAAGGGGTGAGGGTAGTGACATATTAGGGGTGAGTCAGTTTGGCTCGCAAAGCATATTTGGTTTGCTAATGGACAAAACCATGTGCACTGCAGGTGGGGCAGAGAGAGTTAGATTTTGGCTAGCTATTTTGTTTCTGTGCAGGGTAAATACTGGTTTCTCTATTTTTACAGTGCAATATACTGTATATATCAGTTTGAAGTACACACTACATCCAAATCTATTTCTCTCTGCATATGTTACATCAGCTCCACCTGCAGTGCTCATGGTTTTGTCCATTGCCAAAACAAATGTGCTTTGTGAGCCAGCCCGAATCACCCCCATATAGTGAATCGGTAGAGTGATATAAAAGGGGTAATGATATGGCTATGGGGAGTTGTGGAGAGAGAAAACAGTAAAATATGTAAAAAATAATTGGGGTGGAAAGGGGGGGGGGGGGGTGGCAGACAATAATGGTGTGCCTAGGGCCTCCACCCGTATGTGAATGACCACTGTCTAGATCTGCACTCCCATTCTGGCCCCTACTCCTACTGCAGATGATTACAGTGGTATAGCAATGGTATGTCAGAATTCTCTGTTCCCTGTAGCTGAGCAGTGGCTTAATAGTTGTTATGCAATATACACAGCATCTATACACAGTGGGGGTTAATCAGACATGATAGCATGGCAGCAGATTCACAGCTTGAGTGATTATTGATAGACTGCCCATGAGTATAGATTGTAGCACATTTGTGCAAGACTGTGCTGTGATAAAATCCTGCTACTTTTTTTATAGTTGGCCATATGTAAGTTATCCAGGGGTGCCCAGGCATTTGAAGGCAGTTGTGTGACGTCGGCTCCTGTCCCGATCCAACTGCTTGCATTGCAGCAGTCAAATACGTCCTGGGCTATTCACAGACTGCAGACAGTATAAAATCATTTTATGCTAAGCAATTCTCAGGCTTGCATGGGATTGGCTTGGCAGTGACTATTCACAAGGTGATTGCTGAGCCACAACGATCAGGTCTAAATAACATCCGGTGAGAGCCTGGGGGAGCCCAGCCTCTTGGAAAGTGCATTGCATGCCCTCCACATTGAGGGATCTCCTCCCAGACCTGGACTATTACTGACCCACTGTCAAACCGGTCATGCTGGAGGATGTTGCAGGCAGTAGAAAGTTCTCCTTGGCATCTCCAGACTCTGTCACATCTGTCACATGCTCATTGTGAATCTGCTTTCATCTATGAAGAGCACAGGGCACCAGTGGTGAATTTGCCAATCTAGGTGTTCTCTGGCAAATGCCAAATTTTTCTGCATGGTGTTGGGCTATAAGCACAACCCCCACCTGTGGACATCTGGCCCTCATACCACCCTCATGAGTCTGTTTCTGAACAGACAAATGCACATTTGTGGCCTGCTGGAGGTCATTTTGCAGGGCTCAGGCAGTGCTCCTCCTGTTCCTCCTTACACAAAGGCGGAGGTAGCAGTCCTGCTGCTGGGTTGTTGCCCTCCTATGGCCTCCTCCACATCTCCTGATGTACTGGCCTGTCTCCTGGTAGCGCCTCAATGCTCTGGACACTGCGCTGACCGACACAACAAACCTTCTTGCTACAGCTCACATTGATGTGCCATCCTGGATGAGCTGCACTACCTGAGTAACTTGTGTGGGTTGTAGACTCTGTATCATGCTACCACTAGAGTGAAAGCACCGCCAGCTTTCAAAAATGACCAAAACATCAGCCAGAAAGCATAAGAACTGAGAAGTGGTCTGTGGTCACCACCTGCAGAACAACTCCTTTATTGGGGGTGTCTTGCTAATATATATATAGATAGACAAAAGAAGACGAGGACACTCACCGGTCTTCTTGAATATAAGGATTTTTTATTCCATCTCACCACATCAAGTAAAGTGCAAAGTGCATGACAGTGGGCCATAAAAAATAATAATAATAATAATAATAATAATAATAATAATAATAATAATAATAATAATGATATTTATATAGCACTTTTCTCCCAATAGGACTCAAAGTGCTTCACACATTGTCTTTACAGCTCGAAATACAAAACAAGCTTAACAGTAGATGTCAGTGAAATGCTTGAGTAAATAAGTATGTCTTTAGTCTATTTTTAAAGGATTCTATAGTGGGCGCTTCTCGCACTGTGCGAGGAAGAGAGTTCCACAGAGTTGGAGCAGCAAAGTTGAAAGCTCGACCCCCAGATGAATTCAGGGAGATTCTGGGTACTGTTAGTAGTCCTTCTTCAGTGGATCGTAGTAATCGAGTAGGACAGTAAGGGATCAGCAGCTGTTGCAGGTACCTTGGGCCCTGGTCATGTAGGGCCTTGAAAGTGAGTAAGCCAATCTTGAAAACGATTCGCCATTTTACAGGTAGCCAGTGAAGGGCGTAGAGAATGGGAGTTATGTGGCAGGAGCGGGGCTGGTTAGTTAATAGTCTGGTGGCTGCATTTTGTACCAGCTGCAAGCGGTGCAATTCTTTTGCTGGAAGACCCAGGTAGAGAGCATTGCAGTAGTCTAGTCGTGATGATATAAATGCATGTATGACTTTAGGAAGGTCTTCTGAGGGAATTAAATGCTTGATTCTGGCTATGTTTCTCAGATGAAAGAATGAGGATTTGATTGTGGCTGACACCTGATTTTTAAGTGTCAGGCCATTATCCAGGACAACACCAAGATTCCGCACATGATCATAGTTTTTTAGTGCTGTGCCCCCCAGCTTAAGATCTGTCAGTTGGCTATGCTGCCGTCTTGTCCTGTTGATTTATCATCAGGACTTCTGTTTTATCTGGGTTCAGTCTCAGCCAACTGGCACTCATCCACTCCTGGAGCTCAGCTAGGCAGCCATTTAAGGTTGTTATTGTGTTATCGGTGCCTGGAGCAAAGGACAGGTACAGTTGGGTATCATCTGCATAGCAGTGGTAGACCAGGCCGTGACGTCTGATTATGTCACCAAGTGGAAGCATGTATACTGCAAAAAGCATGGGAGATAGTATAGAGCCCTGTGGGACACCACAAGACAACGGCACTGGTGGTGAAGAGTATACTCCCGATGCAACTCTCTGTGACCTGCCAGCGAGAAATGATTTGAACCAGCTAAGGACTGTGCCACCCAGGCCACAGAAATTCTTCAGGCGCTCAATTAGAATCCCATGGTCAATGGTGTCAAATGCTGCAGAGAGGTCCAGAAGGATTAGGATTGAACAGTCTCCTCTATCCCTTGCATTTAGAAGATCATTGAGCACACATACCAGAGCTGTTTCTGTGCTATGTCTTCTCCTGAATCCTGACTGGAATGGATCATAAATGTCATGGGTTAACAGGTGGGTCTCTAGTTGAGTTGCAACCACTTTCTCAATAACCTTTCCTAGAAAAGGAAGATTTGATACTGGCCTGTAGTTGGTCATGCAGTCAGGGTCTAAATTAGATTTTTTAAGAAGTGGTCTGACTATTGCTTCCTTTAGTGGTTCGGGAAAAACGCCTGTCTGCAAAGAGCATTGAACTATTTTTGCAAATGCAGGGCAGATTATTTCCATACACCCTAAAAGAAGCTTGGATGGGGCAGGGTCCAGATCACAGGAGGAGGGACGCAACAGTCTGGAAATTCCAGCAATGTATTGTACATCCACTTGGTCAAAGATGTCCCATGAAGGCAAGTGTCTTAAACTGGCAGGCTTGGTCTGTTGGAACTCCTTTGGTGTCACTGTGGGGATTCCAGCCCGGATGATAGATACTTTATCTGCGAAGAATTTGGCAAACTCATTGCATCTTGACTGCGAGAGGGTTACATCAGGCTGCAGGCATGCTGGTTTGCAAAGCTTCTCCACTGTACGGAAAAGCTGAGCGGGCCTATTTTTTGCTGTCATGATCTCATTTGAAAGGAACACTGTCAAGAAGACCGGTGAGTGTCCTCATCTTCTTTTGGCTTTTACTGGTGGACTGGACTTTGTCTGGGACTCCTGAGCTGACACCCCGGCAGTTGCTGCATTATGGAGGAGAGTGTGATCCTTACCCCTGGATATATATATATATATATATATATATATATATATATAGATATAGATAGATAGATATCTATCTATATCTATATATATATATATATATATATATATATATATTTATATAGATATATATATATATATACACATGCAGAAAACGGCACTCCAACTTTGGCAGTGACAGCAAACAATTAATAATCTGGTGCCCTCCATTGTTCAGACTGCCCCTCCGAGCTGTCTAAAAGAAGAATGTGTGGGGGTGCTGCGGCACTCAGCAAAATAAATGATACCAGAGACCTGGATTAGTCACCAATGTTTCTGAGCCCGTGCAGCTCTTTTATCAAGGTGCAGAGGACAAAGGTGAAATACATAAAGTATACTTAAATACCTTTCCTTATCCCGCGCCGTCCATGCCGGCCTCCATGCATGCTGTCGCCATCCAATGATGTCATTGCTGCAGTAGCAGCCTGGTAGGGGCCATAAAGTATACTTTATGTATTTCACTTTTGTATTCTGCACCTTGATAAAAGAGCCACGCTGGCTCAGAAACATTGGTGACTAATCCAGGTCTCTGGTATCATTTATTTTGCTGAGTGCTGCCGCACCCCCACACATGTATATATATATATATATATATATATATATATATATATATATATATATATATGCAACAAGAAAGTTCTAATGTAGTTCTAAGCTTCCCTATCTCATAAGTGATCGAGGAAACAAGGGAGCTGTGATGTATGCAGTACAATGCAATCTACAGGCAGGATGAACCAAGCATTTGTGGTAGATACCTCCACATAACGCATTGATACTAATCTTATATTGTATGTACTAGCAGATTAGTATTGTTAATGACAGCTCTCTCGATAAGAGCTGTTCTTTGCACTGCCCATACCTCTGGGTTTCAACCTCGGGAGTCACTAATCAGGGAATTTGCAGATCAAGCAATTGTCAAACAATTGTGCATGCATAGTGTTTGCATCACACATGCATGAACCCAAATATAGAAAAAATATCTGTAGGCATAGATTTCACAGATTAGTCACAGTGTGACTAAGAAAAAGCTGGCATTTAGGGGCAGAAACATGTCATTTTGTAGATGTGTTTGTGAAAATGCAGGCATGCCATGGCATTTTTCAGGTGGGTCTATTATGTCAGTGATAGGGTGGCCAATCCCGGGATCGGGATCGGCGGGATCCCAGGATTTGGCCCCGAAATGTCCGGGATTTCAATCCCGGATTGGAGTATCCAATCCCGGGATTTCGGGATTAGACTGCGCACGCGCAGTCTAATGCCGAGCAGCTTCTGAGCACCCGCTCAGAAGCTGCCCGGCTGTTCTCGACCCCGGCGTGCGGCCTGCACAGCGTGACCTCTGACTGTCACGCTGCGCAGGCCACAGCAGCCTATCACAGGTGACTGCTTCTGGCCGCACTGACCTCCCCTCCTGCAAGCTTCACCGTCCGCAGCGCTATGTGCCCCACTCCAGCCCGCCTATGTAAGGCAATCTGCGGGGCTGCAGCAGGCACCCCCGCAGCACTGCTCTGTCCGCCCGCCCGCCCATGTCGATAACCGCCCACCCCCCATGTCGTTGCCCGCCCGCCCACCCCTTGTCGATGCCCGCCCGCCCACCCCTTGTCGATGCCCGCCCGACCATGTCCACCCCCCCCGCCATGTCGATTAAACGGGTGGACAGGGCATGTTTTTCTTTTAGGGATGCCAATCCCGGGATCCCGAGAATCCCGGGATTGAGCATTTTTCAATCCCGAAATCCGGGATTGAAAAAATGCCCCGGGATTGGCATCCCTAGTCAGTGATGACCACTTCCAGCCACATTCTTGTGCAGATATTGGAAGCACTAGACTGGCACAGTTGAGAAAAAAAAACTGTTCGATGGATTGTTTTTTGCGAAAGAATCTGCAAAAATATTGCTTTTTGCTATGCAAGGGGTGTCTTTCTGTCTGGGTGGTGGCTTTCTCCTTACAATCCACTGCTAATTCTCTTATTAGTGATCCATGCTGAATCAGGCTTATTGTCTGTATTTTTTGTAGACAAGGTTTATCTAAAAATGTAATTATTTTTTTTTAAATGAGATCATTAATAAGCCACTCCATTTCCATTCCACCTTTTACTAAATACAAAAAGTATTTCTAAAAGAATGCTGCTTCTAAAATGACAATAGTTATTTTTATTGGCCATTCTTTTGGCAACCGCTATATTGACTAAATGATCTAACATGACACGCACACAGTTATAGGTTATGACTGGTATGTTAACATTTTTAGTTGCCTTTGATAATTTGATTATTTACTTATATTCTCATTTTGCTAAAAGTTTTCCATTTGTAAAAATAAAACAAAAACAAAACAAGAAAGACATCAAAATATTAAAGAGGACACATCACAACAGGGATAATTAGCTTTTTACACAATGCTCAGATTACAATGTATGCATATCAGTCACAAGAGATCATAGAAGAACAGTTAATGCCAGTGTCACTGCAGGCCACATACCTACAGTATGGTGCACATTATGTCACACACTTGACTTGCATGGCAAACACTGGGGGAAGGGTGCAGGGAAGAAGAGGGACAGGAAGGTCCCTCTGAGATCTGCAGCTGCTGGAAGCTTTTCTTTCTGCAGCCATTCACACTGCGTATCTGACTGGTGGCAGAATTTGCAACCAGATCAGATAATGCACAATGGGATCTAGGCATTAGGCACTGAGTGACTCAGATATATCTAAACAATTATTATTTGTTCTTTCTTGACAAACACAAAGGGAAGGGATGAAACTTGTATGTCGTCTATGGCTCCAATTTTTGTCAAAATCAGGTGTAAACAAGCATTACAAATAAGGATAGTACTAGGAAAGAGTAATGTATACAGTACGAATATGGCAGGTAGTCAACATGTTGTCATACACACCAAAAGGAAATCTCTCTGCGCATGTTACATTTGCACCACCTTCAGTGCAACATGGTTTTGTCCATTTGAGAAAAAAATTGCTGTTCGATCAAGTCTGCAAACTCAGGGATACCTTTTCTGGTCCCTGACAAGGCTGATCATGTCTAGTAACAACTCATTTCACTTCTAATAAAACCCACCTGATGTTTACGAAAAAAGTAAAGCAGGATGGTAGTCAAATATTGATAGAATCTTTGTGTAAATCTTGATATCAGTAATTAACAGCAAGATGGGTCTATAGTGAGCCCAGTTGTAGGTGTTGTTATCCTCTTTTGTGATCACTATGATCCTATTTTCAAGAGCCTCCAGGGAGCAAAAAATGTCTGGAACTCCCCAGTATTTTCAGCAGGATCATGGATAGTTCTTCCTGATGAGATTTGATCACAAGAACATTGTTCTGAGAGATTATGGTCTGAAGCCTGGATGCTAAAACCCCTTTTTTCAAGAGGTTTGATAGAGATATTTACTTAGGACATTCCTAGCATTAATCAAGAGGCCGAAACTTCTGACTATAGCAACTAAATCTCAAGGTAAAATTGGAGTTTTGTTGATTTGGGCGCAAATACAATGACAAAAGTGGAAGAGAAATTATCCAAATTCTAAATATTTAAGTGCCCCTCTGGCTCCTTAACAACCATGGATGGAAAAAAATGA
Source organism: Crinia signifera (assembly GCF_055691185.1). Taxonomy (NCBI): domain Eukaryota; kingdom Metazoa; phylum Chordata; class Amphibia; order Anura; family Myobatrachidae; genus Crinia; species Crinia signifera. The sequence goes on along the minus strand of NC_139219.1, from coordinate 268,261,620 downwards.
GATGCCTCAATAAAAATATGGTGACATCTATTTCGTGGGTGAGTTCAGAGGCATAATAGGAAGTAGGGAAGAATTTAGATGTAAGTTTCAGATGGTAGAGATCTCGGAGAGTGTAAAACAAAGTGAGCTTCTGTTAAAGATAATTAAGTCTCCATACATTAAGTCTAGTAGAAAATAGAGAAAATGTAAATCAATAAAGAGCCTAGAAGAGCACTGGGGAACCCAGACGTTGGCCTCAAGAAGGGGAAGAGCGTAAACATGGGAATGAAGGAAAGGGAAGTTTCAAGACCATGAAATAACCCATTTACATTATCAGAATTATGGAAGAATATTACTAAGCCTCACATTGACCATATGGGGTGAATGGCAAGGAAGTCAAGTGAACAGCCACTAAGTTTTGTGGAGAAAAAAGGAATATGACTAAGTCTGTTGTTTGCATGAATGCATAATATACCAATTTAGGGTCTAATGTAAAATAAGAAGATAGTATAAAATGAAGAGGAGGCACACTCCAAAAAAATAAGGTGGTAGAGGGATCAATTTGGATAGATATTGAACATCAATAAATAAAGTGTAACTTTTGCTTACTGCTTAATGAAAAAGGTCATAGCTGACTGACCATGACCAAACCAGAGCTGACTGCATGACCAAACCAAGTACCAAGCTAATAGTGTCAACTCTGAAGTAGAGAGAGGAACGTAAGGTATTCCAATAGAGAAAATATGTACATACAGGGTACATCGACCAGGGGAAATTGCAAAATACCTGACATTTCTGTATGATCTCTTAAGGTTTAGCTGATGTCTTACATTTTCACTTATTTTTGTTGTTTAGAAGGCAAGTTCAGTAGACTGTACAGCTTGTAAATACACTTAAGAGGTCATTCTGCTTGGCTCACAAAGCAGCGGTAGTTCGCTGCTTTGTGTGCCTTGTAATGTCACCCACAGGCCTTCACCATCGGTGCCCATTGCGAAGTCGCCAGGGACTGAATGAATCAGAATGAGGGTCATGGCCTTTGTCTTAAAAAAGAGAATTTAAAGTAAAACGTCTCTTGGCAATTCTTAAAATTAGAGTCAGGGGGCAAAGTGAGTTTTTTCTAGAAATAGCATATCATTAGAAATGGTAGGAGCAAGGGATATTGAACAGATGGAGTAGATATTTGTCTTCGTAAATGGACTTCACAATCTTAGGAATGTTTTGAAATCTAAAATTTTCTCCTTCTTCTATTGTCTATTTGTAAGATAATAATAAAGAATTTTAGCTTGAGATTTTCTTGCTTAGACATCTGTTGGAAACTGATTCTCTCATTCAGCATATTTTAATGTGCATCCACAAAAAAAGCTCAATTCAGTCACCTCATTTTGAATATTAGAAACTGCTTTTTTGGCTTCATCGTGAATGACCGTACTGAAAATTGAGCATTTCAGAAATTTTCACTTTGATGGAGGGAGCAGCTGAGTCCTCATGCTCCGAGTCTAAATTAGAGACATACTGTACCAAGGAAAGGAGGACTCTGAGAATCACAAGTTTAGGATTCTTAAAAATATAACACAAGGCCTTATGGACAAGGTTTTTTGAATGGTAGAAGTAGATACCAGGAGGAAGTAAAGTACCAACAGGGAGGAGACTGTGGGAAGTAGTAGCACCTTATTTGTGAGGTACATATGGAACTTACTCTATATATGAAGGATTGCTCCATTTCAAGAGAGTACAGGGTAAATCTTAAGGGAAAAGAGCAATATCCCTTGGTAGGCATGATGAACAATAAAAAGCAGTAGAAAATGTCATTTCACAGGAGCAAAATAGAAGTGGTACAACAAATCAATTTCAGAGTAAAATCCCTGGACTGCAAAGGACCTGATATATCAGTGTTGTTTTATAGCTGGAGTGAGGATGCAGAAGGGAGCATCACAGGAGTCATGACAGAAGGAGGAACACACAGTTAAGTTGAAGAGGAACAACATGAAGCCTTGTGCTGTACAGAAGGAGAGGCTGATGGAAGGGAAACTTTTGATCCCACAGTACTTACAATATCCATAGATATCTGTTATCATGTGTGAAAAATATAATTTGGTAAAAACAATTCCATAGCAGAGCATACTATGCCATCATAAAGTATTTGGATGATGATTATTATGTAGGCTTATTTGTTTTGTTTTGTGAGTTACAAGATAGAGCCAAAGATTACAGAGTGATAAATGCAGTTACTATAAGAGAAACAGACAATCTCTACCACATATTTTCATGATATTATTACAAGAAGGCAAAATATTACAAAGTGATTTAAGTAGCATATAATTTGATTCGTATATGTACCAGATGTGAGTGGAAAACTGTTTTTAGTACCAGATGTCACCAATTTGAATAGCTAGTTAGACATTGTGGATTAATCATTGCTCCAGTAACTTTTCAATGATTCATAAATTATGTTTTCAAAGACATTCTAGACCAGTTTGTTGTAATTTATTTGGATGTCATCCTTATTTACATTCAAGATACATGGCAACACTGAGAACATGTAAGTAGGGTTCTTGAAAAACTCTTCTACTGTATGCCAAGTTTCAAAGTGAGTGGAATTTCTGGGTCATACGGCATGAAACAGAGATGGGCGAGTTAAAAATGAAGGCAATTCAAGAGTGGCTAGAGCTAAATATGTAAAAGCAATTAAGTGATGTTTTTTTTTTTTAAACTATAGTTGAGCACTGTTCTTTGGTCAGAAACGCAACATAAAGCTTTCAGTAAGATTAACAATTATTCTCTGTTCTTCTGTGCGGGGAGGTCTCTGTCCCCATTGTCTGCCGGCGCCATATCTTCTGCCGCCCTGCGGCATTCAGGGCAGGGCTGCTGGGCTTGCTGGGACGCATAGTGCGCCGGCTGTCCTGGATGATTGAGATACCGCTTCATCAGTTCGGCAGGCGTGGAGGGAGGTGTGTATAAAAGGTCAGTGAGTTTCTGGTCTCCTGAAAGACCCTTTCATCTTTCATCCAGTGCTGCACTGACGTGTCTGGATTCTGAGTCATGGGGAAAGTAGAAGAATTGTCAAAGGATCTGTGGGAAAAGGTAATTGAACTGTATAAAACAGGAAAGGGATATAAAAAGATAACCAAGCAATTGAGAATGCCAATCAGCAGTGTTCAAGAAGTGGAAAATTAGGGATTCTGTGGAAACCAAATCTTGGTCAGGTAGATCAACCAAAATTTCAGCCACAAGTGCCAGGAAAATTGTTCGGTATGCAAAGAAAAATCCACAAATAACTTCAGCTGGAATACAGGTCTGTCTGGAAAAAATGGTGTGATTGTTTCAAGATGCATAATAAGAAGGCATTTTAAGAAAAATGGGCTGCTTGGTCAAGTCGCCAGTAGAAAGCCATTACTATGTAAATGCCACAAAGAATCCTGCTTACAATACTCCAAACAGCACAGAGACAAACCTGAAAACTTCTGGAACAAAGTCATTTGGAGTGATGAGACCAAAATTTAACTTTTTGGCCACAACCATTACATTTCAAGAAGAGTCAACAAGGCCTATGGTGAAAGGTACACTATTCCTACTGTGAAACACAGAGGTGGATCGCTGATGTTTTGGGGATGTGTGAGCAGCATGTTATCAGAAAATACTGGAGGAAACTTTGCACTCATCACATTCCAACATGACAATTATCCAAAACACAAGGCCAAGTCGACCTGTCATTGGCTACAGGAGAACAAAGTGAAGGTTCTGGAGTGGCCATCTCAGTCTCCTGACCTCAATATTATTGAGCCACTATGGGGAGATCTGAAACATGCAGTTCATGCAAAACAGCCCAAGAATTTACAGGAATTGGAGACCTTTTGCCAAGAAGAATGGGCAGCTTTACCATCTGAGAAAAGAAATAGCTTCATCTACAACTACCACAAAATACTTCAAGCTGTCATTGTTGTTAAAGGGGGCAGTACACAGTATTAAGAACAGGGGTATGTAAACTTTTGATCAGGGTCATTTGGGTAGTTTCTGTTGTCATTATGACTTAGAAAGAGTAAACACAGTTGTTTGACAGTAAATGGCTTCACCAAACCACTAACCATGAGTGAAAGAAAAGTTTGTGAGTTATCATTCATATTCTCTGACAAATGGCCAGAAAATCACAAATTCTGCTAGGATATGTAAACTTATGAGCACACTTGTATATACTTGTCTACCTGTACCTTAATGATACTCCCCTACCTAGTAACATAATTAAGGAAATTTTAAATTATATCTGACTATGACTCTATGACCAGCACCAGTCTAAATTAACTAAAAACTAAAATAAACCATCCTGGATAGGGTCTCATATTATCCTTCTATATCAATCAGTGCCTTGGAATATCCCAGACTCTATATTGAATTTACTGCTTTTTAAACCAATTTAAGGTATGTACCCCCCCCCCCTCACATCCCTATCTCCATACCAGGAGATGTTAATATTCTAGCAAAGTTAAGAAATACTTTAGACATCTTTGTTTATGTATTTTATCAGTTTTATCAGCTGGAATCTACCAGGAATTGAGCCTGGGTCAATTCATATCACACACGGGGCCTTCCCAGATGTATTGGAAACATCATCCTTATTATAACTTTCATATAGGTATGTACTCCCATTTATAAGGGGTGATATACCATAGGTTAACTATTAGAGGTACAGTATGTGGTTATATACTAATGATTCACTTATATGTAGGTATGGCCACCTAAAGAGGTCTTATCCACTAAACGTAACATCAGATTTCGCAATCTTGCCGGGAGGAAGATTACTCGCCAGTTGATCTACCAGCAGTAAGAATAGGAATAGGTACTATTCTATCTTTTCCACTGAGTATATGGAATATATTTGACACTTAGCCCTGTAAACTAGGCTTAATAACTTAATTCCCTTTATTAAAAAATAAATAAATAGGAAATTACTGTATTTACTATCCTCTAAGGAGACTTCATGTATCCTCCTCCACTAGGTGCTTCGCTGTGCCCAGGATCCACTTACCATCCCATTAAGGATTGGTTCCTCTTGTGAAAGTTGCCTTAAAAAATTCTTGTGATCCGGTATGTAACTAATTAACTGTATGCCATTGTTAATGGATCATCTGTTCGCCGTTCTATTTCTGTTCACCTGTTTTCACCTTCTCCCCAGATGTTTTTCTCTTCATGTGAATAAATCATAAATTGTGTAGCCAATTAAATATTATATAAGCATGTTTTAATGAAGTCCATTATTACAACCATTTTTATTTTAATATTTATGTTTATTTTAATTTTTCTCCGAAAATATGTAAATTTTGATTGTAATACAGTTTTAGACACTTACATTTGAATATTATTAATTTCTTTTTTAGTAAACCCCTGATGAAGTCCCATTAAGGGATGAAACGCATTGGGTATATTCTATCCAAAATGTTTCAATGATAACCATAAAGATCTGGATCAATTGTCACCATTGTGTGGAAAAAGAGACTTTTTAATAAACATTTGAAATAACATGATTTATTACTGTATGCTAAAGTGACCTAGCCTAAGGCTTATTTGATCTAATTGTGATGATCAATATATATAGTTAACAGATAATTGACATTTCAGCCTTTAATCAGGCTTTTTTTAAAACAGCTTACATTTGAAAAAAGCCTGATTAAAGGCTGAAAGGTCAACATACTGTACTTGGCAGTTTGTTGTTTGATTCATTGCCAAAGACCCAAGTGCCGCGGGTTATCTGTTACCTATTTATCTGTCAGCAAAGAGAGGCGGCACTCACAGACTGAAATTCATATAATGAGTTTATATGCAGACGGTAAGTGAAAAAAGAGATGTACTGTATATAATCATTATGCACCCCATTCAAAAATATATGATTAACATATGTCAGACTAGCATACCACCAATTAAATGTAAAGCAATTACAGCTTTGAAACATTGATAAAGTGACAGCAGTGTAATGTTGTTATTTTACCAAGTCACCCTTGTGTCCTGACGTGCAACAGAAAGTGTATACCTCCTTGTATGCCTACACTGAAGGGGTATTATTTGTCTGTGCTGAGTGCCAGACTCAACCATCCATGTGTTTGACCTTGTTGGACTTTGGAAGAACCAAAATGTCTTTCAAATGTAAATGTTTAAGTTGCACAAAATTTGATAATTTATTTGGAACCTGATAAAAACAAGGTCACTCTGAGTGCTATGTTAATGTATAGGAAATGTTTATGAAGGTTATGTGGGCGGTTATGGAATTTGATAAACTGCCTGAAGAGTTGAGTTTTCAAGGAACGCTTGGAGGTTTGGAGACTAGAGTAGACTCTTATTGTGCATGGAAGGTCCTTTCCCAGAGTGGGCGCAGCTCATAGAAAGTCCTGTACTTGTTAATAGGAGTGAATATTGCATGTGGATGAGAGACGTAGATCTTGTGAAGAGCAAAGAGGTCAACTTGGGAGATATTTTGAGCTAATCCAATAGATGTATGTTGGTATAGTTTGCTTTATGGACTTGTGTGTAAATAAAAGCATTTTATATTGAATACCGTAGAATACAAGTAACCAGAGCAGTTTTGCAGACAATGAATGTTTGGCGAGGGAGATTAACCTTGAAGCTGCATTCATGATGTATTTTAGTTATTGAGAGCCTGTATTGGGGAAGACCAGTAAGGAGACTATTGCAATAATCAATGTGGGAGATGCTGAGAACATGGATTAGCATTTTTTTCAGTATCCTTTTAATGGTATTGCCATATTTTGGTTATTTTTAGATGCATGTAGCATGCTTTTGAGTTAGCTTGAATGTGGGGAACAAAGAACAGTTCAGAGTCAAGCATGACAGAGAGCTTGTGGGGAGGATTGATTATTGTGTTCTTAACAGTGATAGAAGAATTAGGTTAATAACTACATCTGGTCAGTGAAAATATTATAAATTCTGCTTTTGAAATATTCAGTTTGAGGTAGCAAGATAACATCCAAGTTGAAACAGTAGAAAGGCATTCAGTGACTCAGACCAATACTAATGGAGACAAGTCTGGGGAGGATGGGAAGATTTGAGTATCTTCCGCCTACAGATGATACTGATAGAAAGGCAACTGAGAAGTAAACATTAAGAATAATAAAATGCAAGCTTAGTACGTACATAGGATGAGCAGAGTAAAGTATACAAAATAAGCAGACTTAGATTAGTTAGAGGCAAGCTAGGCTCGGTTTATACTGCATGATGATTAGACTACAGCAGCTACAACATATGCAGCAATCACTGGGGCAGATGAACTACAAACTCAGGTAAAGAGTAAATCAGAAAGTAGCCATTTATAAAAATCAGCATGAAATTCACAGAAGAAACAAATATGGGGTATGTTGGGATTAAAGCTGGCCCTGTTCACCTCGGGTGACCGGAAGTAGAATTGTTAGAATAAATTCTTAACCAGCCTGGTTGCATGGAATAAAACAGCAGCCAGTTGGGCTTTAGCTGCCAGTCCCAGTCGAGGAGTTAAAGATTAGAGATCATTGGATTATAGCCAATTTGGGGTTTAGAACCAGTTTATCAAGAATGTGGGTCAAGTTCTTATTAAAGTATTTAATTCAAGGTTACCAATAAATTTCTCTGGTTACTACTCTTTTTCTACATTATTAGTAATACCATTAATATTTAACAGTAAAGTCCCCATGCCGATAAAATACGCACACACCAATATATTGCAGTAAGTGCACAAGCTAAAACTCAACTTTTTGAAGAGTAAAGCAAGGCTGTATCATGACAGGAGTCTCATAGGAGTCCAGAACTGTCCTACCACTCTGATTGCTGTTATGCTGTGTACACACGGGTGCGATATGGCTTCCGATGTTGCCGATATAGTGCACATCGGAAGCCATATCGCATACCGATTGTGTACTATTGAGGGCTTGCGAGCCCGATGCGCTGCCGATGCGCGCTCCCGAGTGAGCGCAAATCGGCAGCGACATAGTGAGGGCAGCCAAGACTATATAGTGCAGATCTGCACTATATAGTCTTTGTGCCTGAATACTCACTCACTATAGCTCCGGCGGCCAGAGGGAGAGGGGCTTCTTCTAGGGCTGCGCTGCAGGGCTGATGACCCGGCCGGAAGAAGTCCGCCTAAAGAGGAGGGCGGGGGGTGTGGCCTGATGTCTGCCCGGCGGGGGGGGGGGAGCTGTTTGATGTGCCGCGGCCCCGGGTGTCGCATCACGCTGACATCCCGGCACCCAGTGGTGACAGCTATACTATGCTCTCCTTCATGTTCCCACACACGGTCGACATGCTGCCGTGCGATGCAAGTCCCGATGCCATCAGATCGCATCGGGACTCGCATCGCACGGCAGCATGTCGACCGTGTGTACACACCTTTAGTCAATTAGGGGCAGATTTATTAAGCTTGGAGAAGAGATAAACTGGAGATAACGTGGAGAAAAGGTAAAAGGAGATAAAGCACCAGCCAATCAGCTGTGTTTGAAAAAGACAGTTGGGAGTTGATTGGCTGGTGCTTTATCTCCTTTTACCTTTTCTCTGCGTTATCTCCAGTTTATCTCTTCTCCAAGCTTAGTAAATCTGCCCCTCAGAGTGTGCAGAATAAGGAAAAAAAAAGTTTGCCAATAGAACAAATATGAGAGACCCTTGCATTCAGTGTCATTTACAGCGATACTTGGACATGTATACTTCTAATGCACCATTATCCTGTACAGTTGGTAATATCTGGAAAGCCTCACTGAATCATCTCACCGTACCATATTATATGGAGACAACTAAAAGCGGTATTGTATTCCAAAACTGTTCTTACTATGTTCCAAGGCCCCATATAAAATGTATAGTTCTTTGTTTTAAATCTTTAAAAAAAATGTCATCAACATATATTGATATTAATTGGAAGTACTCATCATACATGATAATTTGCATAAATATAAATATACTTTATGGGCCTGATTCTGGTTCACTTGCAAAAGCAATTTCTCTCTTTAATGGACAAAACCATGTGCACTGCAGGTGAGGCTGATGTAACATGTGCAAAGAGAATTAGATTTGGGTGTTATGTTGTTTTTGTGCAGAAGTAAATACTGGCTGCTTTGTTTTTACACTGCATTATAGATATCGGTACTTCTTTACTTTCACGGCGCCACTAGATTAGGACAGATAGGATATCGCGGTCATCGCGGGCATTGAATGCACTAAAAAATCGGGTGCGACGCGATGCCCGCGATGCCCGCGATTTCCCATAGGAACCAATGTTAAATTTCTCAATTGACACGATTTTTCTGTTCAATGCCTCAATTGACATGATTTTTCCATAGGAATCAATGTTAAATGGCCCACAGAGGCCAAATAGACACCCTGAAGTGTGAAATGGCCCCCACAATTGTTAATGCCACCCCACGATCAACGTGAACCCGAAGCGTGGCGAGCGCAGCGAGCCCGCGAGGGGCGGCGGTACGCGTCCTACGACCTTTTCATACCCCCACTATGCACGTCGGCGTGGAGTTGAGAATAGAATAGTGTGGCGAGCGCAGCGAGCCACCGAGCCCGAAGCGTGGCGAGCGCAGCGAGGATACCTGTGAAGCCCGCGAACGGACGCGTTTACCTGTGAAGGTATCCGCGTCCCCTCGCGGGGCTCGCTGCGCTCGCCACGCTTCGGGCTCGCTTCGGGCTCCGACCTTTTCATACCCCCACTATCCACGTCGGCGTGGAGTTGAGAATAGAATAGTGTGGCGAGCGCCATTCCCGCTCGCACCAAGCGGCTGAACATGCGCATAAATGTTTATTTATGCACATGCTGTCCGTTGCAGATTTGCAATGGTGTGTGAGAACCTGAGTAACCTCCTATATGTATAGTGTACATTATCATTAAGCAGCTAATTGATAGGAACTATGAAAAATATTAAAGATCACATAAACCAGACTATCGGAAGAAACATTACATTCTATCAGTTTGTAAGACACCGTATAAACCAAAATATTATGACCGTGTATAAAAAATAAAAATAAAAATGTATGCACTGTATGTATGTATGTATGTACAGATGGAGCGCCTCTTGTTATTGTGGGTCCTGGCGATTCTATCGCCAATCGCCAGGACCTGCCATCAGACAGAAGGGGGTGCACACATGAGACTCTAGTGTATCCCATTCCATCTGAGCCCCCAGCCCCCTCCCCGCCACTCCCCCGTTGATGCCCGCAGCCCCGCCCCCCCGGAATACCTGAAGCGGAGACGGGTCCCCATCAGATGGAGCGCCTCTCTTCCAGCTCTAACCAGTGGAGGGGATCTGGCAAGAGAATGAGATTCGCTCCATATGTACTCTATGTATCTTTGTATGACTGCATGATTTTACCTAAATATTGTAACCTCAGAGTTTAAAACAGCGAAGATCCATCTAAGAAATGAACTTGGTGAATAAGTCTTGTACTTCTAGACTACTGTTTAACAGTGAAAAATATGCAAAAAAAAAATTGTGTAGCTACAGTGCATTAAAATACAAAAACATATAAAAATACACCATAAAATAAAATTCCATATTTAATTCTTAAGTTTCTCTTTGGGGGCAATTCAGCATCCTTGCAGTTATGTCAAAGTCGCTAATACCGCTCAGTTGTGTAAAAACCACTAATACCCTGCAGTTGTGTGTGAAAATCAATAATACCCCACAGGTCTGTGAAAATTACTTATATCCCACAGTTGTGTGAAAATCACTTATACCCTGCAGTTAAGTGAAAATAGGTAATATTTTGCAATCGTGGGAGGGAATCGATATGCTGGACAGTCTTGCCATGTGCTGAGCAGCCTCGGCATGTTAAAGAAAGCAGTTGCATTTTTGCAAAACTGCAACTGATATTAAATCCTCAGCTTTGTCACAATGGCCCTTATTCAGATCTGATCACAGTACAAATTTGTTCTCTAAATGGACAAAACCATGTGCACTGCAGGTGGGGCAGATGTGCAGAGAGAGTTACATTTGGGTGGGGTGTGTTGAAAGTGAAATCTAAATTGCAGTCTAAAAATAATGCAACCAATATTTACCCTGCACAGAAATAAAATAACTCACACAAATGTAACTCTCTCCACACATGTTAGACCTGCCCCACCTGCAGGGCATATGGTTTTGCCCATTTTGAAAACAAATTTGTACTGTGTTCAGATCTGAATAAGGGACAATATGCATATGTAGTAGAGATGGCCTCTGGGGCTGAAGCTTTGGATATGGATTTGTCGCTGGGATTTGGATTTGAATTTGTCACGGGGGGGGGGGTGAAAGGCTTTGGATTTGGATTTTTTCCAACAATGGTCAAAAAAAGCCCAAATCTTGTAATTTTTTTTTTTTTTTTTGGTTCTAGAGTAATATTGACCTCAATACCATTCATTTCCAGGCCTTTCCAGACAATTTTGACAACTTTACAGCTCACAATGTTGTTTTCATTCAATTTAGGCAAAGGTTTTTGAGGACGCAGTCTAACACTGCGTGGAGGCAGAACAATCACACACTGAACTTTGGACAGTATCTCACTATGGTGTATTGGGGTGCAGTGCACACAAACAATAAAAAGCAAAATCATTTTTTTAAGTTTATTTTTTGTTAAGAATGGGGCTTGTTAACACTGCATGGAGGCAGAACAATCACACATGGAACTTCTGACAGTATCTCTCACTAGTGTATTGGGGTACAGTGCACGCAAACAATAAAGACCAAAAATATATATATTTTTTTTTGTTTTTTGAGGATACAGCTTGTTCAACACTGTGTGGAGGCAGAACAATCACACAAAGAACTTCTGACAGTATCTCACTGTGGTGTATTGGGGTGCAGTGCAGTGCAGCACACCAGACACCACAAACAATGTAAAAAATTAGGAGAAAAGCTGCCTGCCTGTGTACACCTACTGACTGACAGCCTCTGCCCTCTGCACACTGACACACTGACTGACACAGCCTGCCTAACATGAGTACACTGACTGACACAGCCTGCCCACTATGCTGATTAGTGTCAGTGATGATGATTACTGTCACTGGCACAAACCCAGCACAAACCTAGCACAACCCCCACCGCAGAGCTGTGAGGTGCTCGGAAGCGTGGGACAAATGGCACTGAATTCGCAAGACGCCGAGCCTCTAAAGACTCAAAGTCCCATGAGAATCCGATGCGAGACTACGCCAATCGGCCATGCTTGGGTTTCCGATCAAAGCCGGAAACTCGTGAGCACTGCTCGCGGATGGCGAGCCGGGCTGTTTTCCGAGTGGTTCAGATTCCATGGAATCCGAACCGCTCATCTCTAGTATGTAGTTGTTCTGATGTGTCCAATAAGCATTTCACTCCATTGTCTTCTATTATAGTGCATGCATTATACTGTATATTCATTCATCTATCTGTTTTAGTCACTATTAAACATTAAACTGATCTTATTTGTGTACATCAATGACTAATGTAAATCACAAAGATAAAAATGATTATACATCCATATGTTGTGCTAAGTGATGTTGGCTGATGTCTTTTGATACATACAGGATTGTTTGAAATATGTGTTTTTGCTGGAAACCAGGCCTATGGCTATCCAGTAGGAATATCCAAAGACATCAAAGCTATTCGACCTTTGGACGCTGCCTAGGAGTTCTGTATGTGCTATTATCTGGATCCGATACAAGCTGAGAACAACGTGCCATACTGACCAACTTTGCTGTTTTCCCCTTTAGAGATTTTGCAGCAGTGCTTTCCTGTACAAAGGTTTTAGATTCTAAAGTTCACCACAAGTGCAGATATATAAAAGTTTATTCTACAAGAGTTGACTGTAGTTACTTTAAGTGTTACTACTGTAAAATATTTTAAACAGAAAAGAAAACTTCCTTCTGTTTAACTTAAACTTGGTTTCCAGATGTTAGGGTTAAAGGTTGCAGATAAAAGTATTATGTTTTAGTATATTTTAAGTAGAATTCAAGTCCAACTAGTAGATATCCCAAGAGGGTGTCCATCGGTACTGGCTCAGACTTTCTCTCCTGCCTCTCCCAGCAAGAGGTCCCATTCCTGACTGCTAAGTGATCATACTCCACCTTCCTCCTTTAGACATTGAGAGCTTGTATTTGCTTTACAACTATTGGAGCTTTGTTAAAAGTGTTAAATATCTATTTCAAAAGTGTTCATTTTTCCAAGGGCTATTGCTTCCAATTGTCATGGGGTTCTGGCAAACATGATGGGTCATTCTTAGGATCTATAAATGACATGGAACATCTATGTAAACAAAAATGTTGGCAAGCTGATATAATATCGGCAGAACTAGAATATGTCTTTAATATAGCACATACTATATATATATATATATATATATATATATATATATATATATATATATATATATATATATATATATGGATTCAGTATGAAATCTCGGCGGTCGGGATCCCGGCGTTCAAAATCCCGACAAGGGGGGGGCGTGGATCGCCCCCCCTTGTGGGCTCGCTGCGCTCACCACGCAGCAGGCCCGGTGCCTCGCTACGCTTAGCACGCTAATTTATTCTCCCTCCAGGGGTGTCGTGGACACCCACGGAGGGAGAAACTGTCGGGATTTCGGCGGTCGGGATTCCGGCGTCGGGATTCTGAACGCGGGGATCCCGACCGCCGGGATTTTAACTGCATCCCATATATATATATATTTATTGATTATTTGAATGTTAAGGTGAGTTAGTTTGTTGTAGTGAGTGCTGGGCCCCCTGTGTTTATATATATATATATATATATATATATATATATATATATATACAGAAAAAGATGTGCGCCCTAAGTAGTTTTTTTCACATCTATATTAAAGCAGATTTTTAAAAAGTAGTTTTTTTTTTTTATAATCCTTTTTTTTATTATTCAATTTTTTAAAAAGTACAACAGATATACAAAAAAAAACACACATTCTGCTTGTTCAGTCTCCTCGCATAGCTGCTACAGATTTTTACCTTACCAACATCTTACTCTAGACAGATTACAATCTATGCCAAGACTATACAACCAGAAAAAGAAAAAAGACATAAAAATGCATTTCCCTTCCCCCCCTCTCTTCCCCCCCTATTATCCTTTTAATTACTTAAGACCTATTCGCTTTTCCTCATGTCTCATATCCTCCCATCTCCAAGACTACTGGACATAATTACTTCCCTACTAACTCGTTGCCTACCCCAGATTTTCCCCTTCCTCCACCCCTTGTTATTAGACCTTACCTATGTTTGGATCAACCGCATTTTCTACTATTAAATTTAAATTGGTGCCCATTCCCTCTTACAACGTTTTTTATTGTGAATACTCCCCTTTCTATTCTCATGAGTTTCAGTGCAATTTGTTATTTTAATCTATTTACTTGTGATTACCTTGACCGATGGCCAGCTCTAGCTTATAAAATTATTATTACCTAGTGTGAGGCTGTGTTGAACCTATTTTTCTCATCGTCTTTTATTTAAATGTGTACCTATTTGTGCTTGTCTCTATCAAAATATATTTCAGTTCTATATCTACTACGTATTAAGTGTGCCTTTATAATGCCGTGTTTTAATCCATAATCCCCACGTGTTATACAATTTCTCTATTCTATTTCTTGAGAGATAGACGTCCCTCTCGTGTTCCACAGTGGTATTCACTAAATTGATCCATTCTATTTTTATAGGGGCAAGGTTGGCCATCCACTTTCTCGCGATATTCACTTTAGCTATGGAGCTTATATTAATTGCCAACTGTCTGTTATCGGCAGTAATTCCCCTCCCTGGCCATATTCCCATAATCAATGCTAGAGGCGTGATTTCCTGTCGCGGTATTCCCAATTCCACCAGTGTATCCCTGACCTCTCCCCAAAATTTTTGTACCTCGTTGCATTGCCATATTAAATGCCAAAAATTACATTTTGCTTGATTGCACTTTGGGCAATTATCTACCCCCTTACCCGAGAACTTTCGGATTTTTACTGGTGATAGGTACGTTCGATGTAAGATATTATATTGAATCTGCTGGACTCTAAAGGAATTGGTAGAAACTTTAGGTATTGATATAGCTCTTCCCCAGTTCTCCTCAGTGATATCTGGGATATCCATCTCCCATTTTTCCCTCAGAGATTCTAATTGGTCTTTCTGTATCAAATCCATAATTTGTTTATAAAATTTTGAAATGCCCTTGGCTGGGCCTATTTTTTTTATAAAAATTTTTAATGGGTTATCTTCTATTTTAAAGGGGGTCTCTTTTATATATTCCTCCAATGCACTCCTTACTTGAAGATACCGGAAAAACATGTTCTTAGGGAGATTGAATTCTTCCTGAAGTTGTGAGAACGGTTTAAGTCTGTTCTGTGCCATTATTTGCCCCAGATTTCCTACACCCCAACTGTACCATTGTGCACCTCCTTGTTGTTCTACTAATTTTTTAAAGGGGGGAAGAGAAAAAATATTGGTCTCGGGGTCGATCCCCGTATATCCCTTTTCCCTGCTTATCCAATTCCAGATTTTTATTGCTTGATTTAGAATTTGAGGGTATCTCTTTCGACATTTTTTAGTAAGAATGGCTTGTACTGGTGAATGATCTGGGAGGGTCCTATTTACCATACTTAATAATTCTATGGACTGATCTTGCTCCCGAAGCCATTCACATAAGTGCACGAGCTGAGCTGAAATATAATAAGTTTTAAAGTTTGGAAAGGCCAATCCCCCCTGTTTTATTAAACATATTGGTACATCGATTTACAGTTCAAAATAGTTTTACAATCCAGAAGACAATACAATATGAAGATCCAACATCAAGTTATGTTTACAATGAGGATTTCACAGATATAACCCTACGCGTTTCGTCCCTTGGGACTTCCTCAGGGGTGATCTGGATCATGTGTTGTACGGATGTTCTTAGAGGTCGCATATAGAAATAAGGAGCAAAAAGGTAGAACGGTTGCTACAGAATGTTACGTTCTTACGTAGAACCTTTTTAACATAAAATAAGTTCCAGGGTAGCCAGAGGATACATCAAATCTTGCATACAAGGATAGTCCACTTATTGGTGATTATCGCTTTAAGGCAGCCTTTTTAGAAATATATTGCTTCCAAATGGGTAAAACAGTCTGTGATACCGTAAAGTAGTGTTTCCAGATGAAAGCAGCTTTCAGCAGTCCTCGCAGCCATCTGATCGCTGCCAGGCACATGAAGAGGTGGATAGCTGGGGGATCCCACTCACACCCCGCCGACAGCTTTACAAAGTGCAGTTCTTATCGCTAGTGCTGTCCTTTGTGATACTAATTGCATAAGTGAGTACATATGTGATTAGTATCATTGCAACATGTGGTGGATGTACCGCAATTGCTTGGTACATCCTGCACCCTATGTTTTGTCCATGTTGGACACTATCCACAGTCTCCTGTCTTAAAATAGATACATAGAATTTGACAGCAGATAAGAACCACTCGGCACAACTAGTCAGTCTCTTTTCTTAAACATATTGTTACCTCCAACCAGATTTGATCCTTATTTGCTCCGGGGCCACCACAAGCCTTGATCCAGCATTATGTTTGTACAGGCATCATGATGTAACAGCCTCTTATAACTAAAAACAGCCCAGTTACTTTAACATTGGGGTGTTTTTATTAGGCAAAACAGGTTCAGCCATAGCCACTATTATATGCTTTTGCAGAGCGAGGTGTCCTCCAGATAACCAGCTAGTGAGTGTACCTACAGGTACTGGGTAATGGTGCAGGATGCTTGGGTAGCATCTAAATGAGCAGGAAATTGCAGCTCTCACTTTACCTAAGTTGAAGACTACAGTACTTACAGGAAGTGATTTCTCCCTGAGAAATATGTGTAATATTCTGAGAGTACCAACTGATATCCATAGACTCATGTATGAAGACTGATGTGATGCCATAACGGAACAAGAGGTTGATGGGTAAGGTGCAAATTCCATGTGCCTGTTTAATTTGTCTCATACAGTACATGCAGAACATCTTTTACACAGGGAGTGTCATGAACGGAGGCTGGTCTCAATGAGGGGAAAGACGGGAGAATACTAATGGGACTGACATATACCAAGTCATTTTCAAGCTTCACCCATTTTCTTTTTCCTATGTATACGGCTCAGCTGGGATGCAAAAAAAAATCTGCCAATAATAGGAAGGCCTGAGCCATCATTAATTGCAGATTGAGACAGTTGAGAGCTGTGTTGTCTAGACAGCCTTAAAGACCAAATAAAGGAGCCACACACTGATTAGTTTTCACCGATAAGAGGGGAACAACTATCGAAATCATCTAATAGTTTGGGTAAAATAGTAATCTTAATAGCATTTACCCGACCCATCCAAGAAATATATGAAGGGTCCAAAATGCAATAAATCTTTTTTTGATATTGTAAAGAAGGGGAATAAAAATGGCTTGATGCAATTGTTCATAAGATTATGCAATATGTATATTAAAATTATAATATTTAAAAGAATTGGGATATCAAATAAATTCAAAGTTACATTCCAATCATTTCTGTGTAGCAAGTGACACATGAAAAGCTAAAGCTTCGGACTTTGAACCATTCAGCTAGTGGTGGAATTCAAATAAATTAACAACAGGTCCTAATAACCATTTTAAGTATACCAAAAGATATACTGATGGGTAGTTTAATAATTCATGCATTAAATACTCCTTAAGAACAATAAAATAAGTACACAGAACTAGGGGGTTTATTCTAGTTCATTCTTTCTGACAAAATCCTTCTTAGATGGACAAAACCATGTGCACTGCAGGGGGGCAGATGTAACATGTGCAGAGAGAGTTAGATTTGGGTGAGTTATTTTGTTTCTGTGCAGGGAAAATACTGACTGCATGATTTTACACTTCAATATAGATCTCACTTTGAAGAAAAACCCCACCCAAATCTAATTCTCTCTGCACAAGTTACATCTGCCCCACCCGCAGTGCACATGGTTTTGTCCATCTAAGAAGGATTTTGTCAGAAAGAATGGACTAGAATAACCCCCTAGATTATGTTACATATTATTCTTATTCTGAAAGCAGTAATGCCTGTTACACAGTACTCCGCATGACGTAATGCCTGTTACACAGTACTCTGCATGCCGTAATTCCATGTTGTACAGTACTCTGCATGCCATAATTCCATGTTATACAGTACTCTGCATGCTGTAATTCCATGTTATACAGTACTCCGCATGCCATAATGCCTGTTACACAGTACTCTGTATGCCGTAATTCCATGTTATACAGTACTCTGCATGCCTAAATGCCTGTTACACAGTACTCCACATGCCGTAATGCCTGTTACAGAGTACTCTGCATGACGTAATTCCATGTTATACAGTACTCCACATGCTGTAATGCCTGTTACACAGTACTCTGCATGCCGTAATGCCTGTTATACAGTACTACGCATGCCATAATGCCTGTTACACAATACTCCGCATGCTGTATTGCCTGTTACACAGTACTCTGCATGCCGTAATTCCATGCTATACAGTACTCTGCATGCCATAATGCCTGTTACACAGTACTCTGCATGCCATAAATCCATGTTATAAAGTACTCCGCATGCCATAAACCCATGTTAAACAGTACTCCACATGCCGTAATTCCATGTTACACAGTACTCCGCATGCCGTAATGCCTGTTACACAGTACTCTGCATGCCATAATTCCACGTTATACAGTACTCCAAAAAATAAGCAACTAGAACTGACCCAAAGGGACAGAGCTGAGGGGCGCTCAACTGGAATGGAATTTCCTGCAGCTGCTGGGTGCTTGGGATAGTTATTACCATTGAAAAATGCAAACAAAGACAGGTGTGGCAGCGCAATGTTTTGAGAATGAATGAAAAACAATTTAAGATTGGACGATCTTATAGCAAAATGTTAAAAACACATAATGAGATTTAAAAGATGCACATTTTTCATGTAAAAAACAGTATAAAACAATATAAGGGCACCCCAACAGTGTGCTAGGTGAACCAGAGTGTCCATTCCTATAATACCCCTGGGAATGGATGATTTTAAGTGGAGATAATTACCACCCTTGATAAGATTGCGAGTCCTCCAACAGTCCTCAATGTGGTTATACAGTACTCTGCATGCTGTAATTCCATGTTATACAGTACTCCGCATGCCATAATGCTTGTTACAGAGTACTTTGCATGCCATAATTCCATGTTATACAGTACTCCGCATGCCGTAATGCCTGTTACACAGTACTCCGCATGCCGTTATGCCTGTTACACAGTACTCTGCATGCCGTAATGCCTGTTACACATTACTCCGCATGCAATAATGCCTGTTACACAGTACTCCGCAAGCTGTAATGCCTGTTACATAGTACTCTGCATGCCATAATTCCATGTTATACAGTACTCTGCATGCCATAATGCCTGTTACACAGTACTCCGCAAGCTGTAATGCCTGTTACACAGTACTCTGTATGCCATAATTCCATGTTATACAGTACTCTGCATGCTGTAATGCCTGTTACACAGTACTCCGCATGCCGTAATTCCATGTTATACAGTACTCCGCATGCCATTAAAATGATTTTAAGTGGAGATAATTACCACCCTTGGTAAGATTGTGTCCTCCAACAGTCCTCAATGTGGTTGGTCCAAGATGGCACAAATTACCATTGGCCGCAACATAGTCCAGTCCACAAATCAGTGGGTGTAGGGACTTCGGCAGAGGATTGCTATAGTTGATGCAAATGAGGGTGGTGTAAAGTTCTCTTTGTAGAAATGGATATGTCCCAGGGGTTGGTTCAGACTTCAATCCGGTAGAACGGGCAAAGTGGGGATGTCCAAGCAACTTGCTGAATCATTTCGCCACTCTAGGTGGCTTTATCATTTTATACAGTACTCCGCATGCTGTAATTCCATGTTATACAGTACTCCGCATGCCGTAATACCTATACATATTGGGTGAAATTAAATAGGATGAGAGAATCAGAAAGTGATACATTTGCTAAGAAATGTCCAGTTTTTTTTAAAGCGGCAATCATTTACACTACAAAATCAGGTAGTAGAGAGAAAATTAGGTCACCAATGTGACCTTAGAGTGCGCCTGGAAGGAGTTGTTGAGCTAGAGCAGCGGTTTCAAAATTGGGATGTCAGTCCCAAACAATATATAACAGGAAAAAAGGGGGGTGAAACCGCGCTTATGTAAAACAGGTTTTGGTAAAAAATAAACAAATATTTAATAATATGTAATAAAAGGTTTTATTGTTCCTCAGTGAGAAAAACAAAATAGCAATCTAGCAAATATGATACCTTTTAATGGCTAACAAAAATAAATGTTGTTAAAATGCAAGCTTTCGAGACTCTTAGGTCTCTTCCTCAGGCATGGTATAACAAGGTGTGTGAAGAAACACATATATATACACAGCAGAGTAGGAACAAGATGTGATAGATGGACATTCTTAAGATCAAAACAAAACAAAATAACAGAATGAGCTTGTAAATTGAGTCCTTAATTAGTTTGTAGATAAGTAGTGTGAAAGTTTTATTGTCTCTAAGTTGATGACAGACCAGAGTTAGAGCTCAGATGCCCTCACTCTCTCTGGGCCAGATTCCTCAGATGTTGTAGTGGGCCATAAATCCCTCGGATAGATTCAGTCCTGTGTTAAGGGTGTCAAACGTTGTCATTAATTTGTATTCCCAGACCCTCCTGTCCCTTTGTGATTTGAAATTTCCTTTTATTATAATCACTTTCATATGATCCTTATTGTGTCCTGGGCTGCAGAAATGTTTGGCCACAGGAAAGTGTGTCTTTTTTTCCTTTATTGTGTGGCGATGGGACCTCATCCTTGCCTTAAGTTTTTGTCCTGTTTCTCCAACATACAGACCCCCAATAGGACATTTGGTGCACAGAATCAGGTACACTACATTGGTAGTAGAACATGTGAATGTCCCTGGGATCTTATAGTCCTGTTGTGTGTTGGGGATCCGTACACTGTCTGTAGTGAGGATATGGGCACAGGTTTTGCAGCTCCTTACATTGCAGGGATAGGTTCCTCTTTGTGTAATGGATGGCAGTGAACTTCGGATTATAATATTTTTCAGGTGTGCAGGTTGTCGGTAACATAGTAGTGGAGGGTCTGGGAATATTGTTTTCAGGCGGTCATCTTTGTGTATGATGTGATGTAGTTTTTTTGCAGTTTTTCTTAGCACCTCAAGCTGTGGGTTGTAGGTGACTACCAGAGGTACACGGTTGTTTCTTTCTCTTTCTTTATATTGGAGAAGTTGATTTCTGGGTATCCTGATGGCTCTGATAATCTGATCGTTGATTGATGTGGGATGATATCCCTGATTTAAAAAAGTCCCTTTAAGTTGTTTTAAGTGGACATCTCTATCTGCTGGGTTGGAGCATATGCGATGATATCTGATGGCCTGGCTGTAGACAATGGATATTTTGATGTGTTTCGGGTGGAAGCTGTCCCATTTGAGGTATGAAGGCCGATCCACTGGTTTTCGGTATAGGGTTGTCTGTATTGCGTTGTTTTGAATTGTTATAGTGGTGTCAAGGAAGTTTATCTCGGTATATGAGTAATTC
Organism: Crinia signifera; assembly: GCF_055691185.1. NCBI lineage: Eukaryota > Metazoa > Chordata > Amphibia > Anura > Myobatrachidae > Crinia > Crinia signifera. The sequence continues at coordinate 268,240,116 of NC_139219.1, read as the reverse complement.
ATTGTCAGGTTTATTGTTGGATGAAATCTGTTAAATTTTTCATGGAAATGTATGAGTTCTTGTTCAGAATCAGTCCAGATGATCAGGATATCATCAATGTAACGGAAATAAGCCAAGGGTTTGATTGGGCAGGTTGGAGAAACAGGACAAAAACTTAAGGCAAGGATGAGGTCCCATCGCCACACAATAAAGGAAAAAAAAGACACACTTTCCTGTGGCCAAACATTTCTGCAGCCCAGGACACAATCAGGATCATATGAAAGTGATTATAATAAAAGGAAATTTCAAATCACAAAGGGACAGGAGGGTCTGGGAATACAAATTAATGACAACGTTTGACACCCTTAACACAGGACTGAATCTATCCGAGGGATTTATGGCCCACTACAACATCTGAGGAATCTGGCCCAGAGAGAGTGAGGGCATCTGAGCTCTAACTCTGGTCTGTCATCAACTTAGAGACAATAAAACTTTCACACTACTTATCTACAAACTAATTAAGGACTCAATTTACAAGCTCATTCTGTTATTTTGTTTTGTTTTGATCTTAAGAATGTCCATCTATCACATCTTGTTCCTACTCTGCTGTGTATATATATGTGTTTCTTCACACACCTTGTTATACCATGCCTGAGGAAGAGACCTAAGAGTCTCGAAAGCTTGCATTTTAACAACATTTATTTTTGTTAGCCATTAAAAGGTATCATATTTGCTAGATTGCTATTTTGTTTTTCTCTCTGAGGAACAATAAAACTTTTCTTATCAACTGGCTAACACGGTACCAAACCTTTTTCTTTTGATAATATGTAATAAAATATAAAATTAGAAGGATTACATATCCCATAAAAAATTGAATAGGCAGGTTGGATATGGGTGTCCTGGGTCTCTTCCACCACGGTGGAAGAGACCCAGGACACCCACATCCAACCTGCCTATTCAATTTGAACCCTGTTACCGGACCAGCCTCAGAAAATTCACCCCACAGCCTACAATTTGGGACATATCATCCATCACCAGGTAGAGCACCAACCAACATCTGGCGCTCCCTGGTCCATTATAATACAACCCCAGGTAGAGCACCCATCAACAACAGGAGCTCCCTGGACTGGAGACCACATTTCTCCTAACAAGGCTACAATTGGGATTTCAATACTGAGGCATTCTAGGAACGGACTTGGGACTGTGCAGCATACTGTGGGTGACTATACCATCTCTCACATAACGCAGTGTGGTATCAATGTTTTTATGGGATATGTAATCCTTCTAATTATATATTTTATTACATATTATTAAATATTTGTTTATTTTTTACCAAAACCTGTTGCATGTTTTAGATAAGCACGGTTTCACCCCCCCCCCCCCCCCCCCCGCCTTTTTTTCCTGTTATACACTACAAAATCAAACTGGTTTTGCAGTGTTAGTGATTGCTGCTTTCAAATAACTGGAGATTTCTTACCAAATCTCTCACTTTCTGATTCTCTTAATCTTTTATATTTCACCCATTATGTCACGCACCATAATGCTAATGCCAATTACACATAAAGCTACACGCCATAATGACAATTACACATAGTACCACACACCGTAATGCCCATTACACATTGGCACTTATTCTGTTTCACTTATAAAGGCAAATTCCTTCTCAAATTGACAAAATCGTGTGCACTGCAGGGGTGCAGATGTAACATGTGCTGAGAGAGATTTAGATTTAGGGGAGTCATTTTGTTTCTGTGCAGGGAAAATACTGGCTGCTTTATATTTACACTGCAATATAGATCTCACTTTGAAGTAAAACCCCACCCAAATCGAACTATCTCTGCACAAGTTACATCTGCCCCACCTACAGTTCACATGGTTTTGTCCATTTGAGAAAGAATTTGCCTTTGTGAGTGAATCAGAATAAGGGCCATTGTGCTACACACCGTGATGCTCATTACACATTATGCCACACACTTTGATTCTCATTACATATTTGCCACTTACCTACATGCTCATTGCTAAGTGGGTTTGCTCATTGTCAGGGGCTTCATGCCGGATGCCAATGGGGCTTCCTGCTCATTGCCATGGGGTAATACATGCTGGTTGCCAAGGGGGAGTGAATTGATCATTGCCAAGGGGGAGTGAGAACCAACTGCAGCCAACCGCACACAAGGTAAAGGCATGACAGCCGGGAGTAGAGCTGTGCGCTGCCCGGCTGTATACAGAAAGCAGGCCTTTACCTTGTGTGCGGCTGGCGACGATCTAAATTAGAAGGAGCGGACAGTGTTCACTAGCAAACAGTTCTGCAGAACCAATAGTACATAAGGTATTGGTTCTGCAGAAACGGGGCAAACCATTTGAATCCCACCACTGCTTTGAGTTTAACCATTAAGTTAAGAAGTGATGTCATTGGTCTAGCAAGGGTTAAAAGTACATTGTCCATTAACCCTTTGAGTGCTTTGAGGGATCCTCAAAATATCCGCAAAAAATGCAAGCGTCGCTCCCAGCGAATGTTCTTTTTTAGGATGCAGTATTTAACTTAACCTTAATTAGCTGAATTTGTATTTATTTATATTAAAAGAACAGTTGCTGTGAGTGATGCTAGCATTTTTAGCAGATACAGTATATTGAAGATCACTCACAGCAACGTTGGCACTCAAAGGGTTAAAGAATATTACAGCTCTTAAAGCTTTTAATTGTTGCAAGACACTGAAATACACAAATGCAATCAGTTCAAAATGAAATATTTTTATTCATTTCCTGACGTTAGTTAAGACTGTCCTTCTTACTACCATCACATACCAATCAAATAAGTTCTGAAATCCAAAATGTTGCCTTGGCCATATCTACTTCTCAGTATCTTCAGTAATGTCCTCTACCATCCCTGTTGGACACTGCACCTTTATATAATTATATATGTCTGTTTTATATCATTTCAAAGACTCCTGATCACCAGGAATCCTTCTTCAAAGACTTTACATAGCAGAACAACTTCAGTCATAAAATGGAGACTCGTCTTTGAAGTTTTTGATGCCATTTGCTTTTTTGTACTTTTAGCAACTTACAATTAGAAAATATTCGAGCATTTGGAAGTCTTAGCATTTGAATATAATAAAATATATTAATGTAAATGTTTCCACTAACCCTGCAAAGCTGCATTCATTTGTTATGGTATTAGATGTTCAAAAGCAAGTTACAACATTTTCAAACATAATAATTAATGTAACTTAATTTTAATCTATTTTATTATTAATAAGCTACAATTCAATGCTGCTGCAAGCATGCATATTATGAGGCGCAGTTTCGCCTAGTACAGTGGTACATCTAAAGGGTTTGTGTGCCTGAGATAAATGTAACTTAAAAAAAAAAAAAAACATTTTTATTTTAACACATGCAGTGCATGTTTTGTTATATTTTATTGTGTTTAAAGATTGCAAGATTTTTGCCGTATGAGCTTTCCCCCAGCTTCAGCTGAAATAAAGGACAGGATCATCAGCCATTTCATTGCAGCTGACTGCAACAAACGGGATACGGTCGTTTGGTGTACAACATGATGGTTGACAAGCATTGGGTCGACACCATTGGTCAAGGTTGACATGGTCTAGGTCGACAGTCAAAAGGTCGACATGGGGTTTTGGGCTGCTTTTTGAGCCAACATGTGCCGACAGGCGGTATTTCATACCCTACCATCCACTAAGGTGTAGTGGGATATAAAATAGTGTGCCGAGCTTGATGAGGAACTGTGCCCGTAGAATGGTGAATGTAGCAAGCCATGCAAGAGGATGTGGTGCTGCATTTTGTGTCCATGTTGAAACGACATGTGCCGACAGGTGGTACAGATGGAGCATGGCCCATCCTTGGCCGGCGCTCGCCAGATCCCTTGCACTGGCGAGCGCCGGCGATAGAGACTGTCCCAGTATCACGGCAGACGGGCAGCGTCTCCCTGCATGTCTCCACTTCAGGGAGACGCTGCCCAGTTTGTGGGGGGGGGGGGTCGGGGCGGCGAGGGGGACCAGCGGGGGAGGTGGCGGGGACCGGCGACAGGCTCTGTTTGCCAAGGGGTACGCGAGCGTCTCATGCGCACACGCCCCTGGCGGTAGCTGGCCACTGGCGGGGCCGGCAACAGAATCGCCAGCACCTGCAAAGTTAAGCCCAGCTCCATCTGTATTTCATGCCCTAACATTCACTAGGGCATGATGGGAGAATAGTGTACCGAGCACAGCGGTGCACTTTAACCTGTGTCCATGTTGACTGTGTCATCATTTGGGTAAAAAAAAACAGTGAAAAACCCCATGTCAACCTGTTGACTGTCGACCTTGGCCATGTAGACCTAATGCTTGTGTCAACCTAATGACCTGTCAACCTAAAGCCATGTCAACCTAGACCCAAGTTGACCTTTCCCCATGTGGACCTCATGGTGTCAACCCAATGCTTGTCGACCAACTTCTTGTAGACCAAATGATCCCAACCCCAACAAACATTGCCTGGCTGAATAGCTCACCAGCCTGGTGGATAACAGGGAGCACAGGGTCACTGACAGCATAGGCTGTTCTCTAGCCACAATCCATAGGGTCGTTTCAATTGTTAATCTACCTATCCAACGCTAGATAGCTCTCAATGGAGCAATTTGATTGTTGCTTTGTTAGGGTGCGCATGCATCCAGGGAGTCACATTTCAGCTCACAGCCTCCTGAGGATTAAAATGTAATTTGCATAAACTCAATTTTCAGGGCTAAAACCAATGCTAATGGGTGCATGTGGGGCATACGGATTCAGGCGGTCGGGATCCCGGCGTTAAAAATCCAGACGCCGGAATCCCGACCGCCGAAATCCCGACAAGGGGGGGACGTGGATCGCCCCCCCTTGCGGGCGCGCTGCGCTCACCACCCAGCGGGCCCGGTGCCTCGCTGCGCTCGGCACGCTAATTTATTCTCCCTCCAGGGGTGTCGTGGACACCCACGGAGGGAGAAAGTGTCGGGATTTCGGCGGTCGGGATTCCAGCTTCGGGATTCTGAACGCTGGGATCCCGACCGCCGGGATTTAAACTGCATCCCGGGGCATACAGGGTACATACGGTGTATACAGGGCAAGTGTGCCCAATGGTTGTGCACTCACAAAACAATTGAATCTGCCCTCATGTATTTAAGGATATGCAGTTGATAGGTGGACATTGACAATAGGACAATCAATTTTTGGATTCAGGCCTGGTGAGAAGAAATGAGCCAGGACCCAGATCTACTCAAAATGTTCAGGTGTGGTAGGTTTCCATGGAAACCGGTCCATGGAAACAAAGAAGATATTTTCATATTTGGATCTGGATCTGTCAAAATCCCTACACAAAATTTGAATCTTTGAAACCGTCTCTTGAGTTTTTCCTACCCCCACCTCCATGACCTTTGCTTAATCATTCCCTTTAATTGCTCCTTCTGCCATCCATAATTGTGTCTATTTTGACCTTACTGTCTGTAAAAGCCTATACCCTATGGAAAGTTCTACCCTACAGTATGTCTTTTATAGCACATTCTTTCTACCTAAATCTACCTGCTACTGTCTTGTTTATTTTCTGTTTGTGTGTCTGTTATGGTTTATTATTAATATTCTTGTCTATTTTTTTATTTATAGTTGCTATTTTCATATTTTGCTGTCTATTTATTATATTATGCATACCCGTGTGGCTTGAGTGACAATTGTCTGTGTATGTGGATGTTTATTACCTTATGAAAACCTTTGACTATGACAATCATGAAATATACACAGGCTTCTGTAGATTTCGAGACATGTAGGATACATCTCTTTTTAGCTACAATATTTATATAACTTTTTTCCCACATACTTTTCTGAATGTATATTTAAATAGTTACAGTCTATTTCCAACATACATAAACTGTATTATCTTCTGGGAGTGTTTGGTAGACATAATGTACTCTGTCCACTGGAAAAACAATATAGAAGTCCACTTGGTCTATTTTAAATGATACTTAACCCAAATCAATGCATACTGTATCAACAATTGATTAGTATTGATCAATTGCCTATCAGGACTTCCTATAAATCTGTTGAACATTGCTATTTGCAATATGTGCCATAATAACCCAATGATAATAATCGAACCCTATTTGTTCCAGCCACTCTGTCCAAGCAGAAATGCCTGTGGCACTCAAACTAAAAATAAATATAGCAAAACTAGCAAATTAATAATAAGAAAGAGGAAAAAGAGACCCAGCTGCTTTCAATAGTTCATTAATCAAACAAATAGAGAAAAAAAAGATAGCACTAGCTGTCATTCACCTACCAAAATATGTTAAAATTCAAATACAATTGGGTCAACTGTTAACATCTAACAAGAGAAAACACTCAAAAATATAATAACTATTAATAAGTCAGGACTTTTTAAATGTAAACCTCTGAAAATATAAAAATCACATTAGTGTGTATCCCTTATCCGAAATGTTCGGGACCACAAGCATTTTGGATAAGGGATTTTTGAAAAATTTGGAATATTTTCTTATTTTCATACTAACCTAGTCCCCAGGCGGTGCCCCGATGGTCCCCCCAGATGTCCACAGTGCCCCCTGGCATCCATGATGGCAATCGGGAATCCGCTTCAGCAGCATCCCCGGTCCCGGCCCAAGGATGCAATGCGTGGAATTTTCTAATATTCCCCCACCCCCCCCGGAATATTAGAAAAAAACACGGTTTACGGAATATTTCGGTTTTTGGATATACGGAAAAGGGAGACTCAGCCTTTATTTAGAGTGTGTGCTGGTGCACTTGCAAAAATAAATGCATGTGTTTTATACTGTTTGTGGTCTCCCATTGCTTTTTACAGAGATGTGACACGGTCACACAGCCAGCGAAAGGTGTCCTAGGTGTTGCAATGCTGCATCCTAGGATGTGGTACATATCACTAGTGCAAGCATCAAGTGTCTACACACACTTTTAGGGTTGATTGCACAACAACAACAAAATGAACGCTGCACTAATTTCTGGTAAGAGGTCAAAAATATGGGCAAGGGATGAAAGGTTTAAAACATTTATTAAACACAATGTGCACAATTAAAAAAATAATTATATCTTTTATAGCTGAATAAACTTGTGAAATGGTCAAAGATTACCATGTGTCTGTTGTTTATCAAAGCACTCACTTAGAGCAGTGACAATGTCCCATTCCTATGACGACCTTGAAGGGGTGGTTAGTTAGGTGTTGTGACCCAGGTGATGGATTTACAGAGCTCAGAATAGTGAGATCCCCATAGAGGATTAGATGGTAGGAGGCTATAACCCAAGGCAGCAAAAGTCTCAACAATAACGATTGATAGGCTGCCATGAATAAACTCCTTTATAGAGATATGGATTCCTTGAAGTGGAGAAGGGTGGATGGCTCTGTCCACTTGATTGATTTCCGAGGTCTGGTTTGGGTATTAGTAGTTCACTGTTAAAAGGCCCATTTTGGGTTTCAAAATAGAGGAGTGCAGCATTGTTCTAGAGAGAGTTAGCTTGTGGGGTATACCTGATGCATTTTGATGGAGGGTCTAACTTTTTCAAAGGTCGAAAAAGCTGGTCCCTCCAGTGAAACATGTCAGATGTACCTACAATCTGACTCTTTCTGGAACAACGCTGCATCTCTTAGAATTTAGTTATTGTCTTTTCTTTAAATAATTATGCAATTTAAAATATTTTTAAAAGAAATATGTCTGTGATGAAATGACTTTTTGAGAGGAAATGTGATAAGCCAAAAATTCTCTAGTAAAACATTTAAGCATTAAAAATCAAAAGTTCTGTATCACTGAATTGTGAAAATAAATAAATAAAAAAGCAAAAAAAGAGAAAGATTTCAAGAACTGAAGTTCAATCGCCACAGTTACTGTACCTAGACTCTGAAGGAAAAGGAGGAAGATAAACAAATGAAAAAGGTAAATTATTCTTGCTTCAGCAATGCATATAAATGACTGTATGCTCATATTAGCAACTGCGGAAAATAATGTTGCTGGGTGTGGTATTCCTCACAGACAATGGCCCTTATTCTGGCCGGTGCGGATATATCCGCGTGCGTTCGACCCGCCGATGTTTTGTGTCTGCGCATGTGCAGAGGCGTCTCTGCGCATGTGCGAGCGGGGCGTACGGCCAAATCCCGCATGATATGTCAACACTCCGAACAGGGGGTGGAGAGGGGCGTGAAGGGCTATTTGGGCTCATTACCATATGCATACGCCCCGCGTTTCATGGGCGTACCCATACAAACGCTGGGCGTACGTATGGTAATGCGGCCGTGACGCACGTGTAGGGGGCGGACATATGACATCGCCGGATGTCAGCTGCCCGCCCAGATCCCTGCTTTTGCATGGAAAAATGTCCGTGTGGTCTGAGGTTGCGGGAGCTGGTGGAGCACTCGGTCCTGCATTCGATGGTCGCGACTATCGAATGATGGGGGAGGTTCCCTTAGATGGAGGAGGCGTATTCCGTGAAAAATACACGTGCGGTCCGTTCGGCCAGCTTCTTACCGCGTACGGACGGAGTTGGCGATCCGTATGGAAGGCGGGGTTTCGCACGCACGGTCCTGGCCGCATAATCGGATCCGGCCGCACCGATCAGAATAAGGGCCAATGTCTAGGTTGGCACTCATTAGATCGACAGCAGAAGGATGACATTCACAAAGTTGATTTTGACAAAAAGTCGACACAAGCAAAATATGTGGAAAAGGATGACTCGTGAAAAGGTTGATATGATACGCTTTTTTGTGTCAGTTTCGACACCTGAACCAATTATTGTAAAGCGTTTACTCACATTGCGTGCTTCACTCGCCATGCTTTGGGAAGAGATGGCCATCGTCCATTGATGCTTTGAAACCATTGAAGGTTTATGGCCAATGTTCAATACTTTTACCATCGATGGGGAGAACCAGATAATTTCCCTACATTGATGGCACAGCAAACAATTTTTCTTTTCAAGATGCAGGAACACGGAGCATAGCTACACCCGACAACCCGGAAGCTCCACCCCCACATTTTGATTGGCCTATGGGCTAAAACTATCGATGGTGGTCCATCACATTTTTATTCATTATAATGACCTGTAATGTTTACCTTATATAGGAAATATGATCTTTTTTTACACATTTTTTATTTGAATTTATATAATAAATGTGAGTGCCGGTGGCATTTTTAGAGGATATTTTGCACATCTCTCAAAGAGATCTTGCCACTCAAAGGGTTAAAGGCGGGAATATTTATAAAATAAAATAAAAAATGTTTATAAGGGGGAACAGTTTAGTCTAGTCTTTAATGCAGGAATGAATAACAGTGCTTACCCAGTGATTGTTTGTTGACAAATTTCTGTATAAGTTTTCAATATTCTAATAATTGAATATAACCAATTCTATAGCTACTTGTAAATAGCTATTTCAGAAATGCATGTCTACTCTTGAACAGTAATGCATGGTCATCCAAAATAACTAAAATTCAGATTCCAGATTGATAGCTATTTGCTTGTAATGTGGAAACTCATGGTGCATCCAAATTGCTGAAATCTGAGAATTGCTTAAATTTATGATGTTACCAATGAAAAAAAAATGTTCCTGTCTGTACAAGGGGATGTTACTTTGCATTAGGCTTGGTCCACTAGTGGGAAGCCAGAACAAACTCCCCTCTGATGAATGATAGATTGCTAATGATTAGAACCCCATTTGTTTAGTAGGCTGTCTTCCCAACATTAATTCACTGTCACTGAGCGTTTCTCAGGAGCAGTTTACTTCTTCTCTGTGAGGTTTATTCTACATATGGAAATGGAAAATTAAGAAGAGAAGATGGTTAGTAAGTACTGTACAGTAATGTAATAATAAAACTATTTTTCTGAATTAGGGGGGGGGGGGTTTGGTTGGCTCGGTAAGCTGCAAAGATTTCTTCAGCCTTCGCAAATCAAAGTCAGTTTCAACTGACAGCAAGTGTGTAACTCACTGTGGCCATTTGCTGTCGAGTTGTGCACATGCGCAGAAATGCACAAACACATACCATTGGGATAGGTGCAAAAATCGGATCACTAAAAGTGATCCAGAATTGTCCCCTAAATTCAATGTGGAGTTCAGGTTGGTTTTAAATTTATTGCAAATTGTTAGGACCAACTCTGTATCCTTCTACCTTATTAAGTGCAAATAATTGTGTTCCTTATATTTTAAATCTTCTTCTGCTTTAATGTACTGTATACAGGTGGGAATAATAATTATGGGGTATATGAATGGCGAGCTATCGTCATAGCAGCAGTGCCGATACTAAGGGCCTTATTCTGATCGGAGCGGCCAAACGTGCGTACGTTCGCTATTAACGTACGCTATCCGCACGCGGCCGTTGGGGTTAAGTCCACCCACAACTCAGCCGCATACGTACGGCCAGAAACAACGTCGAAGGGGAGTGGCGTACAAATGTGCGTACGCCAACACGGACGGGCCAGCCCTTACACTCCGACAACTGGCGTACAATTGAGCGTACACCCCCGTTTACGGACGTCTCTCGTCCGTCTTCCCACCGACTTCTTGCGGCTATCTGAGCGTACGCCAGCTTGCACGGACGGGTCCCTATAGTTTTCAATAGAAAAGTCAGCTTATGTCACCGCTCGTGAGAGTGAGCGTACGTCCGTGTACGCTGACATACCCTTCACATATATGGACCTGCAAATCTTGCCTTTCAACTATAATTATGAAAATTAATTAATTGATTGAATTAATTAATGTGCAAAATAGTGGGCATGGGCTTAAAACATTGCTGAAACATCCTTTGTAGGTGTTAGATGTGGTTTATGTTATTGTATCATAAATACAAAACCTATGTTTGTATTAGAGTGAACACGTTGACACATGTCGACTTTTGTAGATTGAGTGTGCTACTGTGTAAAGTCTATGAAAGCACGTAGTGAATGTGTCTAACTGTTTAACAAATACCTACCTTAGCATATATAAGCAGGTCTTAAAAAGATTCTTACCTTAAATTAAACAAACCTTTAAATGTAGAGAAGTATGGAAAGATAAGCTTCCAATGTGTTTGAGTGCTGTGTGTGGCTTGCAGGTAGTGAAATCATGGTTTGGACTTAATAGACTGCAGCATTGGTTATTACATTCAGGTGTATGTGTTTGGTAGTAAGCAGCGTAAATTAGCAAACCCAGGCGCACGCTGGCATGCGGTATCTGTAGGGGTGGTTTGAGATGGCGGTTGGCGGCCGCCTGTTTTGTGTCCGAAATGAACGGTGCTGTAGGCGATCGTACGGTAGTAGCACCGCTCATTTTTGGTGCACACCCCCGTGTACGCCCATATTTACGCCCATTTTCCCTCATTATTTCGGCCGCTCCCCTCATCACGCCCCTATGCCGCCCCCAATGCCCGTACACTCGCGTATAGGTTTTTTCGCACGTAGAGACCCGTCCGTAAGCGTTGTGGAGTGTTCGCGCCTGCGCATTAGCGAATGTACGCATGCGCAGATCATAAAAAACCCCGGGACGTCCGCGTACGGCCCGGCCGCTCCAACCAGAATAAGGCCCTAAGTGTAATATTGAGGCTATTGGAACCACCTCCCAATCTTTTCATTTTTCACTCAATACTCTCTCCTTTTGTCTCACTTTCTCATGCCCTGAACAAGCCACTTCCCTATAAAATACATCTTTTACTCCTGCATTTGACTCTGTAACTTCACCAATCACTATTCACCTTTGCAGATTAACACTCAACCCTGCACAACAGATGATATCTGCAAAAATACTCACATTCTGCTGAGCAACTGGTGCTGGATGACTCACCTACAGTCGGGATTCAGATGGTTGTTTCTCCAACATTGGAATCCCAACTGCCAGGAGCCTGAAAATTGCAATCCAGACTTACCGAGGCTATTTTCCCTTATGGTTGTCTGCGACCCCCTTAGAGGGAGAATATAATAGGTGGCAAGCGCAGCTCGCCACCAAGCCAACAGCATGGTGAGCTCAGCAAGCTTGCAAGGAGCTTCAAAGCACTCGCCCCCCTGTTGGCCTCCTGATAGTCAGGATTCCGATTTTGGAGAAACAACTATTGGAATCTTGACTGTCGGTGACTTATACCATACCCCCGAGCAACCCTCTCCATCTGCAAATCCTTTACTCCCTTGGTCTGCATGATTTTGCCCTCTCCTGGCTGTCCTCTTACCTAATGCTCAAATCTACCTTTCCTCCTCTGACCTCTCCCCAGATTTCCTTACTTGTACTGTCTCTCTGTTATCTCTTCTTGGATGACCCAGCACTTTCTTAAACTTAACATGTCTAAGACTAAGCTGATCAACTTCCCACCCTCCTGCAAAATCTCATTCTCAAAAATCACATTATGGATCGCACTACTATTTCCTCTAGCCCCACAAGTGTGCAGTCGTGGATTTATCCTTGACTCCTTACCAGTGGAGGATCCATGCAAGGGGCTGCAGCACAGTTCAAAATTCAAATAGGGAAGCCACACCAACTGCCACCAACGGCTATTCTAAACTGACTCACTTGGAGTGGGTGTGGCCTATTTGAATTTTAGGAAATCCATATATCATTTTTTGGTAGCTGACAGTATTATATGTATCATTATATGTTATCTTAACTTATTTAAATTGTAAATGTTTTAAATTATTAGCATTAGCAGCAGCTTGGTAGTAGTGGTGAACACTTTAATAGTATTGTTTATATTTTCTCCAGACATAAAGAGCATCTAGCACATGGAACATATGTGACTTTCCTGTTAGTTTGCACAGCAACTAGCCAAATATAATAGTTTGAAACCATCCTGCAATGTGTGGCAGGGCATGAACACTAGTTCAATTTCCTTCTTGTTTCCATAATGTTGGGGGAAATTTACAAAGATGTGTTTTCTACTTCACATATGATGTTGCTATGGGCAACCAATCAGAATCTACTTCTTATTTATTTAGCACCTTCTAGAAGATAGTAGACAGGATCTGATTGGTTGCACATAGCAACATCACATTTAAAGTAAAATACACATCTTAGTAAATTTCCCCCGTTGTATGGATTCCAACAGGCAGGTGGGCATCAGAGCTGGGTTCCTCAGGGGAATGAGGCCTGCAAAAAGAGTGTGGGCTCGTCTTCCTTGGTACAACCAGGCTTAGAGTCTAGTTCCAAACAAATAATTTATATGAGGGGTGTCATTGAGTGATTGCTCATAAGTGGCAGAGTCCTGCAAATAGTCAACAATATTTTTTTCAAGTACGCGGATGTCTACATTAAGGACCATTCCAATTGGATTAAGTCAGTAATATATGAATAAACAAGGTACTGAATGTGTATTTTATTAAAATACTTTCATCTGCGGTGTATGTCTCATTATTTTTTTTTTTCTACAGGTTCAGGAAATCATGTTCAATATTTCCTACTCCTCGACCCTGCCATTGAAGATTCAGTAAATTGCCTCAATTTATCTGTACTGAGCCCAGGTTGGGCAATCAGTAATATGTTTGTCCCTACCAAAAATGCTTTACAAATTGGGTATTATAAACATGTTTCTCAATTCGAAAGAAAAAACAGTTACCGGAGTAACTGTTGGGGCGCCTGTGTGAGTTGTCTTAGCCAGCAGCAATCTGAAAAAAAGTGGTTGTCAGTCCCTATATGGTAACAAAAAATGGAAAGAGTGTAGATTGCGCTTAATTGATGGTAGAACAAGGTTTAGTAATAAAAGCACTTTAATTAGTACAAGTAACACACCAAAATTAGCACAAATAAAATAATGTAATACTATAAAAGGGGGGAAATGGCAAGTGGGTGAGAGAGCTGCATCCAGTTATTGTAACATCACCTTTGAGAGTCCATAGTTCAATAAACGTATTTATCCATTGTTTGCAGCTAAACCCGCCCGATCTGGGGGCGATCAACCACTCTGTCGGCGGCGTGCACCGCAGTTTGTAATGAATCCACACCCTCGGTAATTAGATGCAGGCGATGGTAAGGAGTATCCCGGGGCTTTGCTCACATCTGTTTGTCGCGGGGAAGAGAGGCACAAGCTGCACGCGCCGTTTGCCGGCAGACAGCACAGCGGGATAGCGGGAGATAGCGTCAGGCGGATATTGCAGACTCCAAATTGGAAGGAGACCCGGCGGCAATTAACTATGACATCAACGCGTTTCGTTTCCTACAGTGTCTGGAAACTTTTTCAAGACTTTTTCCATCTTGAAAAAGTTTCCAGACACTGTAGGAAACTAAACGCGTTGATTACACCTAGATCGGGTGGGTTTAGCTGCAAACAATGGATAAATACGTTTATTGAACTGTGGACTCTCAAAGGTGATGTTACAATAACTGGATGCAGCTCTCTCACCCATTAGCCATTTCCCCCCTTTTATATTATTACATTATTTTATTTGTGCTAATTTTAGTGTGTTACTTGTACTAATTAAAGTGCTTTTATTACTAAACCTTGTTCTGCCATCAATTAAGCGCAATCTACACTCTTTCCATTTTATGTTTCTCAATTCCTCTATGAATCGCCGATCAACAATTGGTCAATGTAGTTCGCGGATCAGCAGTGCCGGCTTGGCTTGGTCAAAGAATTCAGAGATATTGGTTACATATATTTGCGCAAATTTATTTGTAAGCCCCCAAGCCATCGGAAAGGCTTCTCTGTATATTGTGGGTCCCAAGCACTATAGCTAGGTGCAGGGTGCAGCACCCCTAAAAAACAGCATAAAATAAGAAAGCCCAGAGCAGCATACCAGTGAAAATACTATAGGGTTAATAAATATTAGTTATAGGAAGCCAAAGATATATATATATATATTTATAAATATATTTATATATAGAGAGAGAAAAAAATGAATGGTAATTAAAATATTAAAGAAATAGTGTTGGTGAGAAAAAAAATATATTGTGCTAATTCTTAATAGAATGTAAAGGTGTGCCGCACTAGAGCCATCCAGCCCAACCAATCCAGGGGCACCACCATTACCATAATCTGGGTCTATGCTTAGCCAGCAGGGAGCCACATGATAATGGCTCCTTAATTAAATATATCCAAATTAAGAGCTACCTACCTTGGAGCAACCTAATAATACTCCACATCGCATATCAGGACCTGCATCTCCTCCTAATGCAGGCTTCTTTCTGCCTCTCACAACAGACACAAACTGTATATACTGTAGTAGCAGGTGCTCAACTAGTTTAGTAATACCATTCAGGTGCATGGAAACTAAGCGGTAATACTAAGTAAGAAATATATGGTTTCCCTCCGCTCACTGAATGGAATTAGTAACCAGTCTTGATCTGAGCACCTGCCACTATATATGTACCTGCTTGGTCAAATAATCAGCATCTAGAGGTACAGTATGGGGCCTGCTACCTACAAAGGGCAATTCATATGCACTGCAAATGGCTTTGTGATACCAATGGTCAGTCTAACACATGAAGAAAGTTGTATGCCTACTTTCCATTCTTGGAAATTGTCTCAGCAATCTATAAGTGCCGCAAGGTGGGGAAATCTAAAGAGGTTTAATATGCAAGGAGTGCCTTCAAGCTGTAACATTATTACATTGTCACTGTTAGAATTTAAACATTAAAGGCCATGAATAAAGTGTTAAAATTGTATCAGAAAATGCTATATCATTTAAAGTCTACTGGCAGAGTAGGATTCACTCCTGTCTCATTACATGAAACATTTTACACTAGGCTCGGAATTCTAAAACATTTAAGTCATCAAGACATTTGCGAAGTAATATCATATGTATATGTGAGAAGACAGAGGAATTATCACTTCAAATTGCGTTTGACAGTCTTCATCAAATTCAAACTGTGAATAAAATGCTCTTCTTAATGATGCGTGAAACTTTACATCCCAATGCAACTTAAAATAGGAACGCTAGCTCAGACCATTATAGGTCTGTAAATTCTGTTAGATACTTGAGCACTAATTACAGTATTTCAAATATGATTTTGTTTCCAAAATATGTGTTTGCATAACATTCCACTTCATTGATGGCCTTCTGGATAAGCGAGATGCTTGTATACCTTCCAGCTCACATAGATTTACTGAAATGGATTTGCATTTAAATAAGTAACTGTGATTTAAAAGGAAATATAAATACAATCCATGCTTTGAAAGCACTAATGTTCGCACATTACTGATGGGATTACAATAAAAGAGTTTTATTGTGATAAAAATGCTCCATAATATGTGACTCTGTTATGATATAATGCAGGGAAATAATTACATGTGCCAATGACTTGCAAACAAAGCAGAATCTACAGTGGATGTAAAGACATACTTAGCATATGTAAAAATATCTGCCATGGTAATGTTGATTACTTTAAAAAAGTGGGCAATTTTCAAGGTATTAGCTCCTCTAGGGCTTTTTTTAGAGGCGCCTTAAAATAGTAATTGTACACCTTGATTTCTAATGCTATCTTGCTCCATAGTTTGAATAATACTGACCTAATACATAGGAGCCAGCTGTGTGAGCACACACAATTTGTGTTGTCACCAGCAATGTCTATATATTGTATTTTAAGTCATGAGGAGGAGGTAAAAAGACCATTAAAATCATTTTTAAAAGTTGGCTTCTATGACCTGATGCTTACTGTATAGTACAAAGCCACAGAATCATTTTGGAGTATTACAATCATAAATGAGGACACCTTTCCAGACATATCTAAGTTAAAATTGCAGAGATTTTAGTCAACCAATAGGATAAGGTTTCAGTAAAAGTTTGCTGCAGCTAAAGAAAAACCATAAAGCAAATCCTACAAATTGTGAGACAAGGGAGGCCAGTTTTCTGCATTCAATATACTGTATGTTCAGTATCAAGAAGTGACATGAATAAAAATGTGCAAAAAATCCTATAAACCTAAAAGTGATATGGTTCATTAGGTCAACAGTAAAATGGTCAACAGTGTGTAGGTTGGCCACAAAAGGTTTATGGTATCCGTTCAATGGGTTGACAGTTTTAGATCGATAGTCAATAGGTTGAGCACTAGTGGTCGGGCAGTAGGTTAACACATGAAACAGGTTCACATGGTCAAGGTCGACACTGAAAGAAGGCCAACCCAAGCAAAAAGATGTGCCGAGCGCAATATGGTGTCCATGTTGAAAGATGTTGACACAAATACCAAAAACATGGAAAACTTGTGTAAACCTTTTCCCGTGTAGGGCATTGTGACTTACATAAATCCAACATGAGAAAAAGGGCAAGACAAAGTTGGTATGAGTGATTTACTTTTATGAGGTGCCAATTTTGTTACTTTTAGCACATGGACTCCCAATTAGAACACCACATCCTTCACGTGGCTCAATGTACTCCCCATGCATCAGAAAAAGTGTCTTGGCTCTACTAATGCTGTGCATGGCAGAGATGACTTTCCCAATAGTTGTCCATGTGGATGGTAAAGACTAAAAGGTACTTGTGTACTAGCACGGCGCCCATCGCATCGCAGACCATAAGGCATGCGATGCGATGGCAGCCGATGTTATACAATTTTAAATTGTATACCATCGAATTGTATGGCATTGTATGCCATTCTATCGCATATAAAATGGTATGCGATTTACAATTGTATAAGCACCTAAATTGGGGCTTACAATGTTAAATGCACCCCCACGCCACCCCCACTATGAACGTGAACCCGAAGCGTGGTGAGTGCAGCAAGCCCGCGAGGGGCGGCGGTACGCGTCCTACGACCTTTACATACCCCCACTATCCACGTCGGCGTGGAGACGAGGTCAAAATACCGACATATAGAATGTAGACAGGTGAAAAAGTCAACATGACTTTCGGTCAGCAGGTCGCAAGGTCGACATGGGTTTTTTCACTGTTCTTTACCTTACATGTGCCGGCAGGCGGTATTACATGCTCTACCATCCACTAGGGCATGGTGTGAGAATAAAATAGTGTGCCGAGCATTGCGACATTCCCGGAAAAAACCCTTCTCAACCTCGCGACTGTCGACCGAAAGTCATGTTGACTTTTTCACCTGTCTACATTCTATATGTCGGTATTTTGACCTTGTTGGGATTTTAAATGTCGGTATTTTGACCATGTCGGACCGTCGGTCAATAGCTAACGGTATTTTGACCATCTGGATTTTAACCGTCGAGATTTCATAACGAATCCATATTGACAATATAAGACAAATAGTGCATTTTATCACACTGTGTTTTTAGCTTGGTAAAATCCATAGCTCTTTTTTTTATAAAGATATCATCATCCAGAGAACAATGGCCCTTATTCTGATCGGTGCGGCCGGAGCCGCATATGCGGCTCTGACCGCACCAGGCGAATCCCCGCCTTCCATACGGATCGCCACGGCCGTCCGTACGCGGACATGTGGCGATCCGCATGAATGTGTACGGGGATACGCCTCCTCCATGGTGGGAGCAGCCCCTGCATTCGATGGTCGCCGAACATCGAATGCAGGGCCGCACGCTCCACCAGGTCCCGCTACACAAGACCACACGGACACTTGTCCGTGTGAAATCTTGTATGGGGGCGGGCAGCTGACATCCGGCGATGTCAGATGCCCGCCCTGTACCCACGCGTAGCCTCATTAGCATGCGTACGCCCCGCGTTTGCATGGGAACGCCCATGAAACGCGGGGCGTATGCATATGCAAATGAGGCTTCGTAGCCCCTCACGCCCCTATCCACCCCCTTTGCGGCGGACAAAATACGTGTACGGCGAATTCGGCTGCACATGCGCAGAGTAGCCTCTGCACATGCGCAGACCGAAAACATCGGCGGAACGGCCGCATGCGGCCGTTACCGCACGAACCAGAATAAGGGCCAATGTCTCCAAAGCTCAGCACACATGTTGAATTTGGATATATTGGATATGGGTGTATTCCAAAGTACACATGCTATAATCAGTAGAGTATCAATGTTCCAATTAGTTTATTGAAGTTCATTATTTGTTAC
Source organism: Crinia signifera (assembly GCF_055691185.1). Lineage (NCBI taxonomy): Eukaryota > Metazoa > Chordata > Amphibia > Anura > Myobatrachidae > Crinia > Crinia signifera. Next base: position 268,221,239 of record NC_139219.1, on the reverse strand, counting down.
CTTCGGGGCTTTTCACAGAGGAATGAATAAAAGCAGCAGTTTCTTGCACGTCAAAAGATAGCCCTTTGTTTAAAGGCTCTTATAAAAAAAAGTAATTCAGGAATTAGTTACAATACTTCAATGCATTTGCAGATATATTGCATAAGTTAACACATACAGTTGTGTCACAGTTCCTTTTTTGTCTCTCACATTGTGGCAGATTAACACAGATTTAGTTCAAACATGAAAGCTGAGCCTGCTCACTATGTTACCATCTGTTTTTAATGAATATCTAGGGTCTATTTCTCAGCTAACAGTTTTTTATTGTGTTTCTGTGTTGCTTTTCTGGTGCTATCTGCATAATTGAAGAATGATTTTAGTGGGAAATTAATATCCTTCTGTGTATCAGGAGGCATAAGAGAAAGAGAAAATGTAGGGTGACAGAGTTCCTGAAATGAGGTGAAAAACAAATTCAATTTTGACTATAGAAACATTGCCAGGAGTTGCATTATCTGGTAATCTACATTTAAACTTTAACCTGTAGGGGGCTTTTTTTTGTATTAGTTAATGGAAGTGGAAATGGAGTTTGATTCACTATTCCACTAAATGAAATGCTAAAAACCCCAAAAGATTCATTGAATCAACCTAATTTCTTAGTTCCGTGTTACATATGAGAAATGAGATATGGCTTTTACGGTGGCATAATAACAAGATTTGGTACTTGTTTCCTAGCGATCGCATGCGATTGTTTAGGGTGCGATGCCGTTTACTTTAGTATACAGTTGTATGAGATGAAATGAGATTGAGGCACCCCCCCCCCCCAGTATCCACGTCACCCCGAAGCGTGGCGGATCGCGGCATCCCGACCTTTTCATACCCCCACTATCCACGTCGGTGTGGAGTTGATTTTATAAAGTGTGACGAGCGCAGCCAGCGACCGAGCCCGAAGCATTGTTAGCGTAGCGAGCACCGCGAGGGGACATGGAATGCATTTAACAGAATCCACATCCCCTCGCAGGGCTCGCTGCGCTCACCATGCTTCGGGCTCGGTGGCTCGCTGCGCTCGCCACACTATGTAAAATCGACTCCGCGCCAACATGGATAGTGGGGGTATGAAAAGGTCAGGAGGACGCATTCCGCTGCGCTCGCCACTTCGGGGTGGCGTGGATACTGGGGGGGTGCCTCAATCTCATTGCATCTCATACAACTGTATAGTAAAGTAAATGGCATCACACCCTATACAATCGCACAGCCCGGGATGAAAAAATAGCAGTGAATACATGACATAGGAAAATCGCATCGCAAAAACGGCATGCGATGCGATTGTCTTACGCAGAATCGCCCGCTAAGCTATTTGCTTAGTGGGCGCTCATAAAATAGTAATATATAACTTTTAAAAAATATACTGTAATTATTGAATATAGTTATTAAAAATGATAATATGTATACTGTTTTCCAAATATGAAATGTCATCATTTAGCACATTCAGAAAACAATTTAGCATTTACAAATTGTGCATTAGTGGAAATACTGTAATCAAATTTTTAATTGACAATCAGGGGTTTCGAAGTTCATTTTAATTATTGCTTAATTATTTTGGCTTTACAAATGTTAATGTGTGAACAAGTTTTAAGACACCAATAAAGGGATTGGGACTTTTTGAATCAATCTGTTTCAGGAAACTTGGCTGCAACAGCACAAAAGAGTACAAAGTGTATATTGTATTATCTACTGGAATAACCAAACTCACAAGTCTGGCATAGTCATCAGCAGCGGCTGCAGTGCCAACTAGCTAGTGCAGGGGAGAGCCACTCTGTATATAGAAACATACATATAAAGATGGATGTAATATATGTACTGGCAGTGTGTCCGTGATCGACAGCGGCACTGTATATCAGGGCCACTGGTTAGCAGAACCCAGGACATGGATTTACTCTCTTTGTAAAAGCACCCCCTGACTCTCATGGGCTAGTTTTACAGTTGTCTGATGGTGGCCATAGGAGAATGAAGCCTAATCCCGAGTAATAGAATCTGCAAGGTAGCTGTGGTATATAATGAATCTGCCGATCCTGGTTACTCTGTTCAGTACATATTGTCACGTTTTGTGAAGCACCAGCTGGAGTGTAACAGAGGCTGGGTGCTTTGATATAAGGTTGTTGCATTAACGATAGAAGGGAGTGAAGCAATGAGATGAAGTAAAACCTTATTTAATGAAGATACTGAGATACAGGTTCTAAATGATGGCACAATAATATACTGTAGGTTATGGAATGATAAAAGTCAATAATACAATACTTTATTGAAGAGGATGGAGATGCTTGATAATTGGAAGAAGTATTGGAGGATTGGTTGAAGAATTGGATGATTGGTTTTAGGGTTGGATAATTGGATGAAGAATTGGATGATTGAATAAAGAGTTGAATGCTTGAATGAGGATTGGATGAGGAATTGGATGATTGAAAGAACAATTGGATGATTGGATGAAGGATTGGATGATTGAAAGAACGATTGGATGATTGGATGAGGATGGGATGGTTGGAAGAAGAATTGGGTGAAGGTGAAGTTTGAATGTCCTTGCTGGATTGGATCGTGGCTGCAGAACCGGGAGTGACCATGGAGAATAACCGTCAGGAGTGAGGAGAAAGATAAAGACCCCTTTGGGGGGCTAACCTTGTCCAGTCCGTATTGGCGGCAGCAGGTTCCGTGGTACCCAGGTGTAGCAGTGAGACGATCAGCAGGAATTAGGAGGGAACTTCACCGAAGGCGCAAGAACTATAGTAACCACTACAGACAGCCAGGAGTGAGACAATGATGCAAAGGCATGGACATCATTGAACTGACGGCCGGTCTTGCCCGGCCAGTCAGTACTTAAGGCAGGGGTGGGGAACCTTTTTTCTACCGAGGGCCATTTGGAAAATTTGAAAACCCTTCGGGGGCCATATAAAAATGATCAATTATGGGCATATATGCGTGGGCATTATACACAGGGCAGCGGCATATACATGTGGGCATTATACACAGGGCAGCGGCATATACATGTGGGCATTATACACAGGGCAGCGGCATATACATGTGGGCATTATACACAGGGCAGCGGCATATACATGTGGGTATTATACACAGGGCAGTGGCATATACGCGTGGGCATTATACACAGGGCAGCGGCATATACATGTGGGCATTATACACAGGGCACCGGCATATACATGTGGGCATTATACACACTGGCAGCGGCATATACATGTGGGCATTATACACAGGGCACCGGCATATACATGTGGGCATTATACACACTGGCAGCGGCATATACATGTGGGCATTATACACAGGGCACCGGCATATACATGTGGGCATAATACACAAGGGCAGCGGCATATACATGTGGGCATTATACACAGGGCACCGGCATATACATGTGGGCATTATACACAGGGCAGCGGCATATACATGTGGGCATTATACACAGGGCAGCGGCATATACATGTGGGCATAATACACAAGGGCAGCGGCATATACATGTGGGCATAATACACAAGGGCAGCGGCATATACATGTGGGCATTATACACAGGGCAGCGGCATATACATGTGGGCATTATACACACAGGCAGTGGCATATACATGTGGGCAGAGACACCATAAAAAGTGACAGTGTGGAGGAAGGGGGGTGTCACCCCCAAACAGGTTAATGTGATTATGTCTGATTATGAGAATCAGATACAGATGGGGCAAGCCTTATGCTTGCTGGCGAATCGCCAGCAGCATGCCGCTGGCGATCCGCCAGCAACACGGCGCGCCATCTGACTGAGACGCGCGTGCGTCCCCCACGCACGTGCGTCTCAGTATCCGGGCGGCTGGCGGGCGAGGCGGACGCAATACTGTCCGCCTCCCGCTCGAGGGGGGCTGGGGGGACCCGAGGCGGCTGTGGGGGGGTGCGGGCGCCCGGTGTGGGCACCGGGCGCCCGTCGGAATGGGACGGCAGCACCGTCGGAAGGGGACGCGCGCGCACCTCGTGCGCACGCGTCCCCTTCCAACACACAGATGGCGCCGGAGCAGGGAATGGCGAATGGCGTCGCCATCGCCATCCCCTGGAAAGATGAGCCCGGCCCCATCTGTATAATCACATTAACCTGTTTGGGGGTGAATCCAGGGGTAAATGACAACCCCTGGATGTGTCAGTCACTGGGGAAGGGAGGGTGAGAGAAGCAGCATTGGCGGGCGCACATCTTCCCCGCCACCCGCCCGGCTATATTATTGATTAATCAGCTGCCTGCCCGCCTATATAACTGATGTATTATCAGCCGCCCGCCTGCCCCTATATTACTGATGTATTATCATCCGCCCGCCCTCCCTCCTATATTACATACCAGGCGCGGGGGATGGCTGCTGCTGCTGCCGCCGGGGAGATGTGTAGAAGACGCGCCCGCCAATCACAGTGGCTGTGGAGGGGATGCGCCGGCAGTAATTGGCTGGCACGTCTTATGCACATCTCCCCGGCGGCAGCAGCAGCAGCCATCCCCGGCGGCTGGTATGAAATATAGGCGGCCGGGCGGATGATACTTCTTTAATATAGGCAGGTGGGCGGCTGTAATATAGGCAGGCAGGCGGGCCGGACATACTGGGTGCGGGGGCCGTATCCGGCCCGCGGGCCGGAGGTTCCCCACCCCTGACTTAAGGGGTGAGCTGTGCGGCGATTGGATAGCCTTTTGACAGGTGAAGGTGGAGACGCACAGTACAGGTTGCAGGATCCCAAAATATGGCGGCCGCCATCGGAGGTGACAGAAACCAGCCGGTGGTGAGTGTGCGCAGCTGCGCAGTTTGCCAGCGTTTCCAGCCAGAGGCCTAACCAGGCACAGACACACATGGCGGCTCACATCTCACACCACCCATGCCCTGCATGGCACCGGAGCACAAAGCACCACTGTCTCCACGCGGTGACAGTGCGGGAATATGCACCCCACCAGCACAAGAAACAGGAGCGGAGGTGAGCGCCAGGGTAGGAGGCACGCAGGACCTAGGGCTAGGCACAGCACAGCGGAACTGGGTAGCAGCACCCCCCCCCCCCTTTTACGAGTGGCCCCAGGACACTCTTTGGGCTTGGTTGGGAATCTCCTATGAAAGTCTCTTATCATTCTGGGAGCATGTACCTCAGAAGCGTTGGTCCAGGACCTCTCCTTCGGCCCGTAGCCTTTCCAGTCGATAAAGTACTGTAATCGCTTGTACCGGATGCGAGAGTCCAGATTATGGGTCACTTCATATTCGATGCCCCTGTGAGTAAAAACTTTCGGAGATTTAGACAGAGCAGCGTGAAATTTGTTTAGTATTAATGGTTTCAACAATGATACATGAAATGAATTGGGAATCCTTAAGTAATTTGGCAATTTTAATTTGAAGGCAACTGGATTGATGATCTGTGCTATCGGGAATGGACCGATAAACCGAGGTGCAAATTTCATTGAAGGAACACAAAGAGGAACGTTACAAGTGGACAGCCATACCTTGTCACCCACTTTGCAAGTGGGAGCAGCTCTTCTTCATCTATCAGCAAACCTTTTATACTTTTGTGAGGCTTTGCTGAAAGATTTCCTGACTTTCCTCCAGTGTTGTCGGAGCTGCTGGAGAGTCAAAGCTACCGCTGGCACAGATGTTGAAGGTAGCCGCTGGAAATCAGGAACCCTAGGATGGAAGCCATAGTTAACAAAGAAAGGAGTGGAAGAAGAAGACGAATGGTATTGATTGTTATGCCCAAATTCAGCCCATGGCAACACCTCAACCCAGTCATCCTGGGAAGAGGAAACATACAAACGAAGAAAAGCCTTCACATCCTGGTTGACTTTCTCCGTCTGGCCATTAGATTGCGGATGGTAGGCTGTACTAAAATTAAGCTGAATTTTGAGAACTTTACACAAAGCTCGCCAGAATCTTGCCACGAATTGTACACCTCGATCTGACACAATTTCTTCAGGTAGCCCATGGGTTCTGAAGATCTCTTTGATGAACAGGTTTGCAAGCTTCGGAGCTAAAGGCAAACCCCCTAGTAGTATGAAGTGAGCCATTTTAGAGAATCTGTCGATGACGACCCATATGGTGGTATAACAATCGGATGATGGAAGGTCGGTAATAAAGTCCATTGACAGATGAGTCTAAGGCCCCTTTGGAATGGAAAGTGGCCTTAATGGACTTATTGGAGCTAAATTGGAAGATTTATGTTGGGCGCAATGAGGACAGGAAGCAATGTATTCCTGAACATCCTTTTTTAGAGCAGGCCACCAATACCGTCGTGACAGGAATTCATAAGTCTTCTGAATCCCCGAGTGACCAGAGAACTTGGAATCATGGGCCCAATGCAGAATCTGCTTCTTTGAGCTAGGTTTGACAAAGGTTTTACCTGGAGGAACTGGTACTTGCACAGTTGTTGCAGCAAAAGCGAGAGGGTCAACAATTGGACTTCCTTTGTAGGATTTAGACTCCTCCTCAGTCTCCCAGAAAAGGTATCTGCTTTACGATTCTTCGCTCCAGGAGAAAAAGACAATTTAAAATTAAATCTGGAAAAGAACAATACCCATCTGGCTTGACGGGGATTAAGACATTGAGCATTTTTTAAGTAAAGCAGATTTTTGTGATCAGTAATAACATTAATAACATGAACTGCCCCCTCAAGTAAATACCACCACTCCTCCAAGGCCGTTTTGATAGCTAACAGTTCTTGGTCCCCTATGGCATAGTTCTGCTCAGCCAAGGAGAATTTTTTAGAGAAAAATCCACATGGATGCAACTGTCCATCAGTCTTAGGGCCTTATTCTGGTTGGAGCGGCCGGGCCGTACGCGGACGTCCCGGGATTTTTAATGATCTGCGCATGCGTACATTCGCTAATGCGCAGGCGCGAACACTCCACAACGCTTACGGACGGGTCTATACGTGCGAAAAAACCTATACGCGAGTGTACGGGCATTGGGGGCGGCATAGGGGCGTGATGAGGGGAGCGGCCGAAATAATGAGGGAAAATGGGCGTAAATATGGGCGTACACGGGGGTGTGCACCAAAAATGAGCGGTGCTACTACCGCACGATCGACTACAGCACCGTTCATTTCGGACACAAAACAGGCGGCCGCCAACCGCCATCTCAAACCACCCCTACAGATACCGCATGCCAGCGTGCACCTGGGTTTGCTAATTTACGCTGCTTACTACCAAACACATACACCTGAATGTAATAACCAATGCTGCAGTCTATTAAGTCCAAACCATGATTTCACTACCTGCAAGCCACACACATCACTCAAACACATTGGAAGCTTATCTTTCTATACTTCTCTACATTTAAAGGTTTGTTTAATTTAAGGTAAGAATCTTTTTAAGACCTGCTTATATATGCTAAGGTAGGTATTTGTTAAACAGTTATACACATTCACTACGTGCTTTCATAGACTTTACACAGTAGCACACTCAATCTACACAAGTCGACATGTGTCAACGTGTTCACTCTAATACAAACATAGGTTTTGTATTTAGGATACAATAACATAAACCACATCTAACACCTACAAAGGATGTTTCAGCAATGTTTTAAGCCCATGGCCACTATTTTGCACATTAATTAATTCAATCAATTAATTAATTTTCATAATTATAGTTGAAAGGCAAGATTTGCAGGTCCATATATGTGAAGGGTATGTCAGCGTACACGGACGTACGCTCAGTCTCACGAGCGGTGACATAAGCTGAGTTTTCTTGAAAACAATAGGGACCCGTCCGTGCAAGCTGGCGTACGCTCAGATAGCCGCAAGAAGTCGGTGGGAAGACGGCCGAGAGACGTCCGTAAACGGTGGTGTACGCTCAATTGTACGCCAGTTGTCGGAGTGTAAGGGCTGGCCCGTCCGTGTACGTTGGCGTACGCACATTTGTACGCCACTCCCCTTCGACGTTGTTTCTGGCCGTACGTATGCGGCTGAGTTGTGGGTGGACTTAACCCCAACGGCCGCGTACGGATAGCGTACGCTGTTTTGGAACGTACGCACGTTTGGCCGCTCCAACCAGAATAAGGCCCTTAGTCTGTGAAAGCACTGCTCCCATGCCGATGGCAGAGGCATCGACCTCTAGAACGAATGGTAGACTGACATCTGGTTGAACCAGAACTGGTGCAGAAATGAATTTCTCTTTGAGTAGCAAAAAGGCATTGGCAGCCTCAGTATCCCATTTGGAGGGTTTGGCATCTTTGCGAGTAAGAGTAGTTATTGGAGCAACAATGGTAGAAAAGTCTTTGATGAATTTTCTATAATAATTTGCATATCCGAGGAACCTTTGGACCCCTCGGAGAGTATGAGGACGAGGCCATGACTGGATGGCTTCCACTTTCGCTGGATCCATCTCCAGACCGGACCCGGACACAATGTAACCTAAGAAAGGTATGGACGAAACCTCAAAAATACATTTTTCCAGTTTACAGAAAAGGAAGTTTTTTCTGAGGCGAGAGAGTACTTCTCTGACAATTTCCCGATGTTTTTGAAGACTGTTGGCAAATATCAAGATATCATCGAGATAAACCACCACATGTTTGTACAGAAGATCATGAAACAGTTCATTCATATAAGACTGAAAAACCGATGGAGCATTTCTTAGACCAAAAGGCATGACAAGGTATTCATAGTGTCCATCTCTTGTATTGAAGGCGGTCTTCCACTCATCTCCCTCACGAATGCTCATTTGATTCTATCAAAGAGTTCCGTGATGAGTGGCAGTGGGTAACGATTTTTTATGGTAATCTCATTTAAACCCTGATAGTCAATACAAGGCCGCAACCCTCCATCCTTTTTTTTGACAAAAGAAATAATGCAGAAAAATGATCGATAATCGTTACCGGTGCTGCTATACATAGATACATAGGCACTGGGAGTTTTAACAAGTGCGGTAATCGATTTTGACAGCTTCAGCTGCACACACACACACAGGTCTGTTCCTGCCTGTCAGCATATGCTTACAACAAATTATATATATATATATATATATATTTTTTAATTGGCTGCCGGTGTCACATGGAAGTTTTGAATTTGGCATGTGTAGACTTCCTGCAAGTGATGGTCAAAGAAGCCAAAATAGGAAGAGTTCCATTCGGCAATAAGGTGATTAACACTAAGGTATCTCTCTTTCATTTTAATATATCTGGGCACTAAATGATCTTGTTTCTACTCAATATTGGATTAATCAGATCTTTAAGTATTTAAGGATATTTATACAAAGTTATTATACATCTATGCCCAAATTAATGCATGCCGTAGACTGTAGGGCAGTATGGATGGTGTAATGGGTTTGATTCCCACCTAACTGTGCGGAGTTTGTATATTCTCCCCCTACTTGCGCGGGTTTCCTCCGGGTACTCCAGTTTCCTTCCACAGTCCAAAAATGTACTGGTAGGTTAATTGGCTTCCAACAAAAATTAACCCTAGAATGTCTATGTGTGCATGTACATGTGGTAGGGAATATAGATCGTAAGCTCCACTGGGGCAGGGACTGATGTGAATGTTCAAAAATTCTCTGTAAAGCGCTGCGAAATATGTGTGCGCTATATAAGAAACTGTTAATAAATAATAATAGATACGCAGGGCCGGTGCTAGGGTGTCCGGCGCCCTCCTGCAAACCATACATTTTGTGCCCTTTCACATTGCCATTGCAAAAAGCTGCAGCCCGATTGTGGGAGCGAATGAAACATGCGATCCTATGGAGGATCTCGGGTGCATGTACATGTATGCATACACCATCTCAGTGCTGTGTCCGCAAAATGTTGCAGGCGATCCGAAAGCAGTACAAAAAGTATATGCAGCACACGCTACTGAGGGGGAAAGGAGGGGAGAGAAGGAGGAGATGAAAGAAGAGGGGCAGAGATAGAGGGGGCGGAGTGTTGAGGGACTGGCAATGGCACTGGCACAGCACACTGAGAAGAGGGAAGGAAGGGGAGGCGGTGCTGCTGACTGTTTGTCATTTGATTGACAGCTGACAGGAGCAGGGAGCAATGGGTAGGGGGCGGATCCGGACATGACATGCCATCCAAGCATTCACAGACAGCCCTACATGCCTTAGCGCAAGTGTCCGTGAGGAAGAGGGGGCAGGTCGCAGGAGGACAGTGTGTGTACGCGGTGCAGGGAGCTGCTCAGCCTCTCCATACTGCCGTTCGCTGTCAGACAGGCGCTGCGGGCAGCATGCAGGAGGCAGTGAGGGCTGAGGCAGCTTTAGCAGAGCAGGGAGGGAGACAGCGCCTTTTCAGCATGGCGCCTCCCTGCTTTGCAGGAGCTGCTGAGTGGGTAGCGCCGGCCCTGTAGATACGTAATAGTCAGCTGTTGCAGATAAACAAAATGTCTCTGTATTGCTGCTCCTAAAAGAAGTAACCAATTTTGTTGGTCAGTCTTTTATTATTTAACTAATTATATTGAATGGGCCTTTACATAGGTTTAATTTATTCTGCGGTAAAAAAAAAGAAAGAAAATATTTTAAGAGTACCACACACTGTCAAGGCTTTTAGTCTGTTTAATGCTTCATTTTTTTAAAGTAATTAATAAAGTATTAGTAGCAAATTAGTAGTGTTAAATAATTTTTAATTAGAATTGGATAGTTTGGGTAATTTCTATTATGGAGTTGTTAAAGAAACTAATTGTTTAATTAGTTATGGAGATTATTGTAGTTGTGCCAACTAATTTGTACAGCTTGCTAGATTTTAACCCTTTCATTGCAAGGGATCACTGCCAAATTTGCACCTCAGGAGATCACACTATTTCTTTCTTTTCTGTATTCTATGCTATCTTTGCAAGGAATAGACTTTTTTGATTAATCTTGTTAATTACATTTTACCATAACAATAAGAATAACCAGAGAAGAAAAAGAGTACTTGAATGATGCAGAATAAAACTGAAAAATGTAGAGGAAAGCATAGTAAAGAAAAATAATTACATACAGCATAAAACAGGACACTTTTTTTATAAATAAAAAAAAGGGATTTATGGGTCAAGAATCAATGTTCTGCTACCTTTATTTCAGACATTTTAGAATTTTTATTGACCAGTGGTTCCCAAACCTCTTTGAAGTCATAATTGGGTTTAGTTATGGGTTGGGGGTCAATACGCTTTTGTTTGCCTAAATATTTTATTTTTGGCAGCCACAAACACAGGTTTTCCTGTTACATTGAACATAAATAATCTGAGTTGACTTGGACCACTGACCCAGGGCACTCCCTGCAAGTGCCCAGAAGCACCACAGGATGCCATGGCACTCAGTTTGGTAAATACTGATTTCGACATTCAGGGGGAAATTTACTAAGATGGAACCACAAGCATTTCGGATAAGGGATTTTTATGGTTTTAGGATATATTTTTTAACATACTTATGTGGTCCCCCACGATGGTCCCACGGCATCCCCTGGCATCTACGGTGTCCCTTGGTGTCCATGGTGGCCTTCAGGATCTTATTCAGTGGTCTCATGGTTGCATTGCTTGAGTTTGCAAGTGCGCCACTGACATCTATGCACTCCTGAGACCACTGAAGACGGTCCTGAAGGCCGCCTCCTCTTTGAGCTCTATGCACCAGGACCCCATCATCTTTTTGTCTGCTATGCACCTCTGTTACTGGTCTTAAACCTGCTATATGCACCCTAGCTGATGGGTATAGGTAACAGCCTGAGAAGAACATTTTTTTTTGTATTCCCTACCTGCACCATTAACTGAGTTGTGAGTTGTAGTGTTTTTCATTCAATTACATTATATTGTACTGTGTTTCATTATACTGTCATGCTGTTTGCCCTCAGTAAGGAGCTGCTAACCACACATGGTGCCCAATAAATAAATGTAATTATTGATAATAATAATAATAATAATACACTGTCAAATAATTTTGGTCACAGTCCAAATACTGAATCTTGAAAATACATCAAGCAGGTTTAAGGAGCCCACACACGCACCGTTGCCGGCGGTGCGATGCTGTACGATGGGGTGCGCGCTCCCGCGGCACCTCATCGTACAGTACAAAAAGTATGTGCTGCACATACTTTTTGTACTAGCTTTTTCTAGCATAGCATCGCATCGCATGCACATCGTATGCACAAGGCATACGATGCGATGCTATGTCTGCTAATTAAGCCCACAACGCACGCCGGGATCGGTGCGTGTGTGGGCTCCATAAGGCATTAAAGACACAGCATTAAGTAAACAAACAACAACCACACTGTTAAACAATTGTCTGTGATAAAACACAAGCCTGATGTTTAATCCACCTCAGTCTTATAAAAACCCTCAAGTTTATAAACACACTATCGGGTATCCTTATGCATACACTTTAACCCCTTCCCGACATTTGACGTACATGTACGTCATGGTCGGGAAGTACTTCCCGACATTTGACGTACATGTACGTCATGGCTTCTAACTGTCACTGCGTCTATAGACGCGGTGACAGTTACGAGATGTCTGCTGTCCCTGACAGCAGACATCCCCCCTCGCCGCCCAGGGGGGGCAGGGGTGCCCCCCCCGGTCGGCGATCGCTGTGATTGGCTGTTCAAATCTGAACAGCCAATCACAGCGTTTCCTGTGTTACCGGCGGCTAAGCCGCTCGGTAACACAGAAAACGGTGGTGATCGGTGCAGCACCGATCACCACCGAGCGGCAGCACCCCCCTCCCACCCACCGGCACTCACCCGGCAGCTCCGTCGCCCGGAACAGCAGGCTCACCCGGCTCCCCCAGCGCACGCAGCGCTTCCCCCCTCCCACCCCCCCCCGCAAGCTGCAGCAGCAGCAGCAAATAATAAAATGTGTTGCAGCAGTGAAATATATATATATAAATATATATATATATATATATATATATATATATGTGTGTGTGTATGTGTATATATATATATATATACACATATATGTATGTGTATATATGTATATATATATATACACACATATATATGTATATATATATATATATACACATATATATATGTGTATATATATGTGTACATATATATGTGTATATATATGTATATATATATATATATATATATATATATATATGTATGTATATGTATGTATATATATATATATATATATATATATATATATATATATATATATATGCGCTTCCAGACAGATATTCCCGACATATGACGTATATATACGTCATGGTCGGGAGGTACTTCCCGACCGAAGACGTATATATACGTCATGGTTTTATAAACTGTCACCGCGTCTATAGACGCGGTGACAGTTTGGAGATGTCTGCTGTCCCTGACAGCAGACATCCCCCCTTGCGGCGATCGCTGCGATTGGCTGTTCAAATGTGAACAGCTAATTGCAGCGTTTTCTGTGTTACCGGCGGCTAAGCCGCTCGGTAACACAGTGATCGGTGGTGACCGGTGCTGTTAAGTACAGCACCGATCACCACCGATCGCCAGCCCCCCCCCCCTCCCACCCGGCAGCCCCCCTCCCTCCCACCCACCCGGCAGCCGCAGCGCCAGCACCCCTCCCAACCCCCCACCAGCCGCAGCGCCAGCCCCCCTCCCAAAGCTGGTGACCAAAATGGGGTCACATGTGGGGGGGTTCCACTGTATTGGTGCTTCGGGGGTCTTGCTAATGCGACATAGCACCCACCATTCATTCCACCACCAAAAATCACTCCTTCCCTTCTGAGTCCTGCCATGCACCCAACTGGTATTTTTTGGTCACATGTGAGGCATTGCCATACTCTGGAGAAATTGGGGCACAGATTTTGGGGTGCTTTGTCTCCTTCATTCCTTGCGAAAATGAAAAATTTTGAGCCAGAACTGCATTTTTGTGTCAAAAATTACATTTTTTTACACAAAAATGCAGATCTGGCTCAAAATTTTTCATTTTCACAAGGAATGAAGGAGACAAAGCACCCCAAAATCTGTGCCCCAATTTCTCCCGAGTATGGCAATGCCTCACATGTGACCAAAAAATACCAGTTGGGTGCATGGCAGGACTCAGAAGGGAAGGAGTGATTTTTGGATTTTGCAGCACAGATTCTGGTTGAATGACCCCAGAAGCACCAATACAGTGGAACCCCCCCACAAGTGACCCCATTTTGCAAACTACACCCTTTAGGGAATTCATCAGGGGGTATAGTGTACATTTCAAACCCCCAGGGGTTTCACCAATTTTGATACAACTGAGCTGTGAAAATGAAAAATTTAATTTTTTCATTTTCACAGCCCAGTTGTATCAAAATTGGTGAAACCCCTGGGGGTTTGAAATGTACACTATACCCCTAAATGAATTCCCTGAAGGGTGTAGTTTGCAAAATGGGGTGACTTGTGGGGGAGGTTCCTAACTTTTAGCACTTATGGTGCCTAGAAACCTACATGGTGCCTAAAAAAAAATCTCATAAAAAGGAGGCTCCAAAATCAAGTAGGTGCTCCTTCTATTATGAAGCCTGTGGTTTGGTCAATGTGCACACTAGGGCCACATATAGGATATTTATGAAAACAAAAGAATTGGGGGAATCAATTTTTAGTCACATTTCTCTAGTAAAATCGACTGTGTTCGTTAGAAAAACGTATTAAAATTGAAACTCTGCAAAAAAAAAGAAATTTTGAAATTTCACCTACACTTTGTTTTAATTCCTGTGAAACACCTAAAGGGTTAACAAACTTCCAAAATGCTGTTTTGAATACTGTGAGGGGTGCAGTTTTTGAAATGGCATCATTTATGGGGGTGTCTCACATACAAGTCCCTCAAAGTCACATCAGAACTGAACTGGTCCCTAAAAAAATCAGTGTTTGAAATTTTCTTGAAAATTTGAGAATTTGCTATTCATATTTGAAGCCTCCTAGTGTCCAAAAAAATGAAAAGGAGGTTGAAATAATGATTGCAACATAAAGTAGACATATGGTCTTTGTTAGTTATTAACTATTTTGAGTGGTATGTTTATTTGTCTCACAAGCAGAAAATGTGACATTTTGCAAATTGCTAAATTTTCCATTTTTTCACGACATTTTGGTATTTTTCACAAAAAAACACAGACTGTATCGACCCAAATTTACCACTAACTTGAAGTACAATGTGTCACGAGAAAACAATCTCAAAATCACTGGGATAAGTAAAAGCAAAAAAAAGTTATCCCCACTTAAGTGAAACATGTCAGATTTGAAAAAAATGGCTCTGTCAGGAACGCAAAAACTGGCTCTGTCAGGAAGGGGTTAATAATCTTAACACTTTAATAACTTAACACTAAAATTAAGACACAGACACAAGTTCTGGCATTTCAAAATAATTGTCAAATGTATTAATTGACAACTTGACTATAAGATCTGACTATAGATGGTGGCGGCACTAAAGAACGGTCAAGGGTAGCATAACACACACACATACCAAACAGCCACTGGTGATCAACGTTTACCTAGCAACCCACCTGTGCCGCCGGGACAATGGGTTAATGACATATCCATGTCGGGAGAGTGTTCCCACTAGTTACTTATACCAAGCCATATAAACAAGCGACCATTCTTTACCGCCACCGAACATAGAATATAGGGATGGGAGGGAGGGTAAAACTCACAAAGAGGACGATCACACCACTTCCTGTCCTCTCCTAGACTGCCCACTCCTCCCCTTTACACCCTCTTGGCTAAGCCCTTCCTCATCAGATCTCACACTTACTAACAACAGGCTACTTAAAGTGACAGCATCACAGAACCCTTCAGTGGGTTATGTCACCTCTGTGCTTAATCAGCCATCAGTTTTCTTCTGCTCTGCACAGCGCTGCCTGTTATGGTTCCAGTTTATGATTAATCAAAGTAAAGTCAGTATTAGCTTGATTCAAAAACATTGAGGACAAAGAATGTTAAATAGGACTTGTACTGTAGTAGGGATGCTCTGAGACAGACACAAAGCCTTAAGTTTTCTCAAAGACTGTACATAGAGTTTGCATTTATCTATTTCTGTATTACCGTCTAGTAAATACAATGAGGCAAATACGTTTTGTTTTAGTTACACTGGCATTAACAGCCATGTACTAAATGTTTTTTCTTGGTATCTGCACTTTCCTGTAATAATGCAGAATGCTATACAGGTAGGGTATAGAGCAGTAAATACATATTTTGTTCATCTAGTGTTTATTTTGTGAACCAGCACATTATAATTCAACAAGAAAACAAACAGAACTACAACTCCAATAAATGTCTGTAGTTTGGAGAAATGGGGCAATGTGCACACTGTGCTAAAAAATAATCCAAACACAAATTGTAGAAAGACATTCTACTTTTCTATTTGGCTGCAAAAATCAATAGCAGTTTGGACGGTAATGTTTGAGCAATTTTCAACCGACATACGTTGTAGCCAGCCTGTACTGTGGTGCATGAAACGTGCATAAAATTGCACTCAGGACAGTAATATTTAAGTAATCATGTTCTAGTTGTCATTGTTATATAGTAACCAACAGGGCAAGCATAACCTGAAAAAAATGTATACATAAAAAAAAAAAAGATTTAGGACCTTATTCTGGTTCACTCTCAGAGGCAAACTCCTTCTTAATTGGACAAAACCATGCGCACTGCAGGAGGGGCAGATGTAACATGATTAGAGAGATTTTGTGTGAATTATTTTGTTTCTGTGCAGGTTAAATACTGGCTGCATTATTTTTACAATGCAATTTAGATTTCAGTTTCAACACACCCCACCCAAATTTAATTCTCTCTGCACATGTTATATCTGCCCCACCTGCAGTGTACATGCTTTTGTTCGTTTGAGAAGAATTATGCCTCTAAGAGTGAACCAGAATAAGGCCCTTAGTGTGTAAAACATTTTTGAAAGGCTTTTTCTTTTTTTAAATTATGCTTAGTATATTAAAATTCTAGTGCTGTTTTAAATTGTTATACAAAACAGCTACTTTGTTGCAATGTGCAAATGAAATAGGTAAAATATTTAATCAGAGGGGTGGCAGATGAGTGACCGACAGGGGGCATCCCAACGGTCAGTATCCTGATGTCAGAATCCCAACTGCCATTGCTCCAACAGGGGGATCCCAATCCATGACCCCCATAGAGGGAGAATAGAACCTGTGGCAAGTAAAGCGAGCCACCAAGCCCACAGCGTGAAGAGCGCAGCAAGCCAGCAAGAGGCTTCTTTGAGCTTCCCCCCTCCCTGTCGGACCACCATACCACACCCCTTTAAAAGATGAGGATGCCCTTATGCAGTCTCCTCCATTCATGCTCACTCTCTGTGACTCAGTAGAATGCAGAACTTCAAACCTTAGAAGGCATAAAGCATTTTTTAGGATGCAAGAGTTCAAAAACAATTTATTAAGGGATTGAAATTCTAATATACTGTCATTGGGAGCCAGATTAATTGTATGCACACCTAAGACACATTCATTATAAAATCGTCAAGCAGAGTGTTTCTACCCCACAATCCCCTCCCAAACATGCTTTTTATACTTCTGAGGAAGGGTTTCTTTAGCCGGAAAGCGCACTCAAGCAATTATTTAACACCAAATTGAACCATGCTGACACTGGGGACACCAGGATCTTCTTACTGCTGTTTGGTCTCCTGTGATAATCCTGCATGTGAGGTGAACCCTTTCCAGCCCAACACTAAGGGAATACATTACCCAATGGGTTATATGCTTGTATTAATATTGAAATTGTGAGTGTATCCAATACATTTTGTGTTGTTGTTGTTTTTTTTTACCATACACTATTGCACTATTTATTTATTTATTATTTATTTACAGTTTCTTATATAGCACAGCAGATTCCGTTGCGCTTTACAATAGTAGAACTATCAATGTTTCTATCAAGCCCCTTAAGGAATTAAAGGGTGGATCTTGGTTGGAGAAAAAAAAAATATGTTATCAATGTTTCTAATTGAAAAACCACAACCAAATAACCAATAAACTGTTAATAATAATAATAATAATACCTCAACTAATATTGTGAAACTATTATAACTGGGTGAATTTGAACATGTCCCATATTTTGCAGGCACAATAAAGTTTATGGTATCTGATGCGGTCTGTGGCCTAAAATAAGATTTTGTCCTTCAGCAGCTGCATGTAGAAGTTTGCAGTGGCTGCAAGTAAAATTCAATTTGCTGTGCCACCGACTGCAGAAAGAGGTAGAAACAGGTGAAATTCCACCCTTGCTTCAGCGAATGGAAGAGCAGCAAGCCATAAAATCTACACAAGCCATGACTTAGGGAGAGGAGGATAAATGTACCTTAGTCCAGCACAGTGGAAAATGCTTTCTTTTTATGCAAGGTACTTAGATATTTTACAGTAAAAACTAACGAGGTGAGTTTAGGCAATGTGAACTCATTGCACAATATTCAAACAATATTGTGGCATTTGGGAAGGCCTAATATAATTTCCTAAAATTATTGACACCTCTACCAGCACTCAATCTGATACATTAACCAACAAAAGAATGGTGAAGGGTTATTTTAATAGAAATTAGAATGCCAAACATTCCTTTTTTTCAGATTGTGAGAAAAAGAAAGGCAATTTGGAGCCTCTTGTACAAAGTTCTTTAGAACAGCTACAAACCTTGTGAATTTCACGGTAGGGGAAGCTAGATACCAGTGACTAGGAGTAATGGATATATTCTTGGAAGATTAAAGAACTTTTATTCACATATACAGTAATCATAAATGATGATACAGGTGAATTGCTGTATTTAATATACTGTATAATGATTCCTGGAACAAAAAAGAAAAAACAGAGCTCTGGTACTGAAATCAATTAGGACTGGAATGGACTTAAGAAACTGGGGGCTTGGTAGAAAAGCTTGAACCGGGTGAAGCTTGTGAAGACTTGGAACGAGGTGTGGTCTTTGTAGACTTGAAACAAGGTGAGGTCTTAAATAATTGAAATGAGGTGAAGACTTGAAATAATGTTAAGACTTAAAATAGGAGGAAGATTTGAAATGAGGTAAAGACTTGAAACAAGGTGAAGGTTCGAAATCCAGAGAATAACCAGATAGAATGGACCAGAGCTGTACATGTTAACTGCAGACTGGAACCAGAGAATAACCAGGTAGAATGGACCAGAGATGTAGTGGTTAACTGCAGAGTGAAATCAGAGAATAACCAGTTAGAATGGACCGGTGGACTATCTGTAGACTAGAACCAGATAGAATGATACGAAGATGCTGGAGAAATACAGCTGGCTGTAGAATATAGCAGGCAATAGAGTATAGCAGGTTTGATCCAGAGAATAACCAGAGGACTGGATAAGGTAAAGCATCAGAATACCTGGAACCAGTTGTAGGCCGCATACGCTGTAGCTGGTTGGCATAGGCTTGGAATACAAAACCGGAGTCAGGTAACGGAGCGTGGATAGCGACGGGTACAGGAACAGGTAAGGCTTGTAAACTGGAAAGTACATTCAGGATGGTGTCAGGAACCAAGCTCATACAGCAACAGAGATTATATATATATATATATATATATATATATATATATATATATATATATATATATATATATATACCTTGTATATATATAACTGTATTTTCCAATGCACTCACGGTTTAGATTATCATTGTGTGGTGCTCCCATCAGGAACATATAAGGTATTTGGTCCAAGTCCACAGTTTTATAGAATTGGGGCACTCACCAAACAGCAGTCAAATAAATGCTTATTCCTTTATTCCTTCATATGTTTCTGACCTCTCTAGGCCCTTAATCATGGCATTTCCAATCCCACATACACTGCCGGGTGGCAACAAGAGCCGGATGGCAACAAGAGCCAGTTTTGAGTGCCCCTCGTAGGAATCCTTTTTTCTTCTTTCTTTATTATATGCATCTAAATGTGCAATAAGTGAGATACCCACTTTATCCTTCTTTAGATGTTGTAAACCCACTTGATGCATCTTTGGATGCAACAAACAAAACTGGCGCCAACCACAATATATTTTAGGAATGTTTTAGAGATGAGCATTTCAATTTAGATTTGGGTTTTCCCAGTTATAATCTGACCTGAAAACAAAGCTAAATATAACCTCAGTCTTCTCTGCCACTCTGCTATTCTGCTTTACCCCCACCACCCATGATCTCATATCATCTCAGTATAGCTATTATTAAAAAGGTAGGGTATTTTCTTAAACAAAGATTTTGTATTCATATAACAATGTTTTTCATATAATGGTCATGTTAACAAGGGTCATACTCCTTACCATTGAGGTACACAAAGAGGGGATTAAGATTTATGTTTTTCAAGGGACCCTCTAGTCACTCCCCATGGCACAGACAACACAATGGCACAGACAACACCTCCAGTGTAAACTACACCCATACAACATCAACCACACCTCACACATCACTAGTCACTTCCTCTGCTGCAGCAAAAAATAGGCCCTTCAGAAATTTCAGCTCCAGGCCCATGTGGACCTTAATCTGGCATTGGAAGAGGGAAGTATTCAGCAGTGCACAACAGATATTGAATCAACATGAATTTTGTGTATCCAAACATAACCAAAATCCAGTCCAGATCACCTGAAATGACCTGATTTGATCCAAGTCCCAATTTTTATCTTACCGTAGTCCAGAATTTGGATTTTGGATTGCATTAATTACATGATTTTAGCTGTGTTTACCATTGTATACATTTTTATACATAATTATACATTTTTTAATCGATTTTAAACTGAATTAAAATCTGAATCCGAACCAAAATACTTAGTGGATTTTGCCAAAACCAAAACACAATTAGAACCAAATCCAAAACACTAGAGTCTGTGCACATCTCTGCATATAGGGCTTTATTGTGGTCCATTCGCATGGACCAGAATATTCGCAGGGGCTCCGATGGTGGGCGTATCTACACATGTGCATATGCAGCTGCGTCAAACATGGTGTTCGCCGGGCACATGCACCCAAGTGAGTGTGTGGGGGCAGCTGGTCAGGCCATTTGCATCTGGGCCATTTGCATTTCACCAGATATCAGCTGCCTGGGATAGGAAAAAAAAGAAGAGGGTGGAGCGCCAGTACAATGATGGTCAATTAAAAATAAAAACATATTGGTGATCAATTGGGTTTACAGTATTAATACGAAATTTATTGCAATAAGTAAAAATGATAAAAAATGGTGAACGTTAATACATTCTATACAATTATAATGATGCAACATGTAAAATTCAGTCGATATGGGTTTTTGAAACAGTGGAAGGCAATGGGTAAAGGATATAATAATAAAAAATGTAAAATGTAAAATAATGGTATACTTAATGCAGTCCTGCTTGTTCCTATAGTGCTCCCTTGATGATTAATAATCCACGACTGTAGGATCCAAAACAGAAATAATCTGGAATTGGTGGGTATCCATATACCTGACAGGGTCCTTGCTTGTGCTTTTATTCCAAAGGCAGGAGGATATACCCCAAAGGAACAGTCCCAAAGATTAAGCAGGTGGGGGGCAGTATGGTTTTATCCGAGAATAGCATGGAAATGATAATGGTGAAGGAGGTGGGGAGCTGGTCCAAGGCAGGATGATGCAAATTAGTCCCAAAGTCCAACCAAAAGTAGTGTGTTTTGACGCATTTTGTCGTCTGCTGACAACTTTTTCAAAGGTATAACACACTATGGAGAGTCAGGGTTTATATACCATACGGGAAGTGCATCACACATTAACTCAATTACCCAATGAATCACTCATAATTAAGATAAAAATACCATCTGTCAGTTTATACATCTAATGGGAGAGATCTCTTTAGGAGGCAGACCAAAAATGTACAAAATTAATTAAAAAAAAGGACAGAATATTGTTTATTCAGGTGGTTGGATCGCACACCGCGTCCAACTTCCGGTCGGTGGAATGCACAATGCAGCAGTATTATGCATGGTGTATTGCAGTGAATGTTATAGTTAATCACACCTGCCAGTAATATGACTCAATTGGGTGAGCTTGGTTGATTGTGTAAAGTGCGCACACATAGTCATAGCCTAATGGCAGTGCGCACGCTGTTCGGCCGGTGTAGCGCATTGTGACAACATGTGTAACATCCATTCACAGGCCCTGCGAGGGAATCGCCCTTGTAAATGGGTGGTGGCCAGGCCACCATTCAGAAGGCGGGGTTTGGTGGACTCGCAAGGCTGCAAATTCGCAGTCTTGTGAATCAACCAGAATAACCCTCACAATAAATACCTGTGTCCAAGATATTAGCTTTGCTTAGAAAATACACCATTATTATATGTTTACTATATGTATCTATATATTTGTTAGGATTCTGAGGGCAAGTGTTGGGACTCTGGGAATATCCCTGAACCAAGGCCCTGACTCGGTTGCCCCTGACCGCAGTTGACAGTTGCGTGCAATGCTAAGCTTCGCCTATTATAGCAGCATCCGAAGGAGCTGGTTAGGCCGGCTCCAACCCCGATGCCACCAGGTCTTTTGTGGGTGACAACACAACTGTCAAGACAGGAAGACAGCAAGGGGAAACACTGACTAAACCCTAAAACGGAACAGGGTATCCCCAGTGGCCCCAGAGGAGCAACAATGCTTAGGAGATGACACACAATTACAAATGGACAGCATCGGTAGTTATAATAACACAATGCATGGTGTGGGCGCAACAATGCGCAGGGATGGAACACAAATAATAAAGTAACCCCTAACCCGTCACACGGGGGTGAACAACCACTGGGGGCTGTACCACCCAGGCCGTGCACGATATAACACAATGCAGATGGTATTGCGGGTATACAAGAAGTAGTATGAAATGCAGGTCGAACCCTGACTTATTTGGGAGATGTTAGGACCACAGACGAAGGATGGACTGCAGCAGCGCTGATACCAGGAAACACCTGACAGGATATTCAGGGAACAGGAAATGATACTGGGAGCCAGCACACGGATAACCAGGACACAAGCAGGACAAGAAAGCTATAACCGGCATCTGTGCCCAGCAGACGCCGGCTATTTATTCAAAACCCGCGCCTCCCAGCTGACTACGTCAGCCGCAGTGCGGAGGGCGGAAGTTCAGACGTCTCCACCCTGGGCATCCAGCAGAAGCCGGGGAAGATGGCGCCGGCTGCTGCGTCCTGTGGCTTCGGCACTGTGAGTGACACCGGAGCTCGCAAGCGCACAGTGGCGCCTAACAATATTTTTTTTCATTTAAAGCACATTAGCCTGGTTATTGTCGCTATATTACCACAGCATGTACATACATATTTTTCTACTTCAATACATAAGTTGTTTCAGTCAAATTTCACAGTACAGTACCAGAATGAATGTGTTTCTACAAAAGAAGCCATAAGCTCTGCTTCTATGACTCAAGGTCACCAAAGCAGGAGAGGCTGTGAAAGTCTGGACTTAAAAATGAATACTGTTTGAAACAAAACATTTTGGTGCACCATGAAGCAGCAATTCATGTGCCTTGGTCTTCTTTCAGTGAAACCATCGCTATTGTTTAGGCAGCAGGTACAGGAAGTGCTATTATTAAAAATACAAAAAGCCTTTGTACAGAATAAAATACATGCCAATTATATAATGTAGCCTTTTGTGGTGAATTAAAGTTCCTTAATGAAAAGGAGGCAGGTGTTCACAGAATCATAGAATAACATTTAAGCATTAGCAAGCAGAGACAAAATGTGATAAATGATTGTGTAATTTTAGCCAGACATTACTTTAACTCATTATTATCTTAATTATCAAGGTTTTTTTTTTTCTCAAACAAAATGTACCAGTCATTCCCACTATAAAATGTGTCAAATTTTCATTCAAAAATAGGAAATAATTTATATAGACAGAAATTTGAATAAAGGATTTTAATTAATTTGTATTTTCTTCTTGTTCTACTCATACCGCAGACGGCAGCAACAAAATTAGCATCAGTATGGCTCCATTGTTTTGTGGATGAATCATTTTACAAAAACTTATGCAAAAAGTTTCTTCAAGCAGTAGAATCTAAAAGCTACTTTAAATGTAAAGCCAGTTCATACTGTATGCTCAAGGAAAACCAAGATCAAGGTTTAGCTGGCCAAATTAACACAGGAGACTGTTAAAATATAAAAGCAAAATATAGATACAGTAAATGCTACACAGTATAAAGCTCCAGTGATTTGTAATATTTAATGTAATAATACATGTATACGTATATCTGGATGAGTGATTGTGAGGGCATATTATTAATTTATGAGTGGTACAGTGGATTTCATGTTGCTTTCCATTTTAGAAAAACAAAACCTGGAATGCTTTCTGAGATAACAATGCTGGGTATTTGTTTAGTTTCATGGCGGCAGCGCGCGACACTCTGGGTTTGAAACTTGGCAGCTTGCCAAACTGCCTTACTTCTCTCAGCTACGTTATCAGCTTAGCGCCTGTTTGAATGCTGGCACCTTGCCAGCTGCCTTACTTCTGTAATCTACGTTATCAGCATCCGTAAACAAGTACCGCTTACCACGTAGTCAGTCAGAAGTAGCGTAGTGTAGTCAGCGTAGGCAGTACTGTTCTCGCGACTAGCAGAGTCTAGCGTTTAGTTCTAAAAGTGTCTAAAAGTGTCTAGCGTCTAGTTCTAGCGTAGTCATCGTAGTCAGAATTAGCATCCCTGTCAGAAACAGGGTCTAGTTCTCGCGGCTAAGTCAGTCAGCTGGTAGATTGAGCGGTATGCAGTTAACGTAGTCAGTCAGCTGTTGCGTAGTCAGTCAGCTGGTAGATTGAGCGATACACAGTTAACGTAGTCAGTCAGCTGTATTCTCTGAGAGGCACACGTATCGGAAACATGGCTGCAGAGAGGCTGACAATTTTTACTCTGCCCCAGACTGAGGAAGAGGCAGTGGAATTCCTTCAGGGGCAACATTTCCTGCCTCAGACACAGACCTGCCCCAATGGGCACCCGATGAGGCTCAATATTAGGGTGTGCATGTGGTGCTGCCATATCCGCAGCTGTGCCAAAAGGTCAGTCTGAGGGCAGCACAGTGGTTCAGAGGGTGCCACCTGACATTTGTCACCCTCATACGATTCATATTCTGCTGGGCAGAGGAGCTGACCAGCGTACGGTTCTGCCAACGCCATCTCTCCGTGTCCCAGGCCACCACTGTGCAGTATAATAATTTGCTGCGGGAGGCTTGCGCTGTCGACCTCCTGTTGCAGCCGCAGCAGAAGAATGGTGGCCCAGGCACCATAGTGGAGGTCGATGAAAGCCTTTTTGTTAGTCAGCATAGCGCTGCTGCTGGTGCTACACTGATAATGTAGCTTAGAGAAGTAAGGCAGCCCGGTGTGCTGGGGTGTCTACTTTAGATGCCCCCTTTGTTGGTGGTGTGCTGGGCTGTCTATTTATCTGTGGAACTACAAGTGAGACAATGAGCTGTCAGCACTGGGCTGCCGCGGAGTCAGCATAGGGCACTGATAACGTAGATTAATTAGCTGTCAGCACTGGGCTGGGGCTGCCGTGGAGTCAGCGTAGAACGCTGATAATGTACATTACAGAAGTAAGGCAGCTGGCGAGGTGCCAGGATTCAAACAGGCGCTACGCTGATAACGTAGCTTAGAGAAGTAAGGCAGTCTGGCAAGCTGCCAAGTTTCAAACACAGAGTGAAACTAAACAAGTACCCAATGCTGTATCTGTGATTATCCCCAGTATTTAGTATAGGGCAGGAGCTTGACATTGTATTTTATAGAGGAGATTTTTTTTATAATGGGAAGAACGTGATTGAACACCCTCTCACATATCACTGTCTACTGCCACAGCATTGTATTCAGCACTGTAGTGTTAACGTGGAGCATTTGCCACCCAGTGGTTAAACTATGTATTACATGGTGTGGGACTTATCGCAGCCATAATGTTATACAGAACTCGCGATTTAGGAGCTTAAAAAGCGCACTATAAGCCAGGATTTATGAGGACACATCTGTGTATCTAGCTAAAACAAGATGTATTGTCATGACGAGTTATTATAGTTGTCCCCGAAAACCCACTGAGGATGTCTTACCTTGGAAAATTAAATTTAGTACAGCAAGCCCAGTGGTCCAGCGAGCTACCAAAGTGTTGTGGCCTATAATAGCCACCATTCTTTACCATCTCTTCACCATAACAGACCTACTGTATGGCCTGCTTTACTCATGGTAAGAACATTCAAGATAGGGTGGTCTACAGTGACATAACAAACTTTGGAACAACATCGACTTCAGATCCTCTAGTGCAACACAATCCTCCGGGGTGCTATATGTGCCCCAAGTGTACAACTTATTTGTTTATGCTGACAGGTAGTTTGTTTCAACACCACATAACAATAAGACATATACAATATGTTATGCTTTGTCTTGTTTATCAACATAGGTTGTTTACCTAATCATCTTCCCAATTAACAAATATTACATGGTCAAAGCTTAACCCTATGGATAAATTACAATGAGCTTAAAGCTTAATTTCTCTGCTTTCTGTGGTCCAATTGGCTCAGAACTGGGTTTGTATGGAAGATGAGATGTTTATCTAAAAGAGGTTATGAACCCCAAGGCCCCGGAAAGGGTAACTGCAAGCATCAGAACCAATAGTGGGTCTGAATTATTGGGTCCATTCTAGATAATGGGGAAAAATGTGTCTACTTTGCATCCTGATATCTCTGGTTCTTTGTGTCCTAGACTTGAGTCTGAAGCAGGAGATAGCTGGTTCTAGAGATCAAGGTAAATTTCTGAGACCTGTTTTGAGTTAATAATTTTATTCTTGATATACATTCTTGAGTACCTTCTTTTATGTACATTTGTCATCATCCTAAAGATGCGGCCACTTATAAACATCTTACAATAAGAACTTTTTTTAAAGAATATTTACCCTTGATTAAGTCCAACTGAGGACCAAACACATTGGAAACTTTCTGAAAAAAACATTGAAGAATATGTTATGTGCAAGCTCACATCTAAGAATTTTTTAATAAAACTCTTTGGATAAGAGTTTTTCACTTGGGAAAACTACAGCTCTGCTAAAAGCTGAATTACCCCTTTCTCGTATACACTGTCTTCTTTATTTCCCATTCCTCCAAGGAAATAGAGAAGACAGTGTATACAAGACAAATACTTATTAATCTACATTCTATGTAAATAGTGAATATTGGAATATTGTCTTTTTTTATTTATATATATATATATATATATCTTGAAAAAGGTATTAAATAACCGAAACATCGGTCTGTGCAACATTGCTGTTTGCCTGCTTGAATTTATTTGCCAGTCATCCGCGTGCCACCAGTGTATAGTTATACACCTATTCTTATATGTATATTTATATATCTATCTATCTATATATATATATATATATATATATATATATATATATATATATAGAGAGAGAGAGAGAGAGAGAGAGAAAGAGAGATAGATAGATAGATAGATAGATAGATAGATAGATAGATAGATAGATAGATGAATCCTTGCTGCTGTCTGTTTGGTTTTCGTCTTGACAAAGGCCGTGTACCAGCCGAAACATTGACTTGGTCTACGGTCCTTTTACACTTGTGGTGATGTATTGAATTAAACGATTTCTACTATATATCCTGGTGAGTGCCCTGATTTGACCCTCAAGGGCCCGTCGCATACTATATTCAAGGAGCATATACTGGCTTGGAGTGCGGTTATACTGTGACTATAGATAGATAGATAGATAGATTTGACAGGAATACCCACTGCACACTACATGCACATTGCTGATCCAAAGCTCCACCTTCAAGCACCCACACACTGAGGAAATTTATTATATTCGGCACATATT
The DNA here is from genome assembly GCF_055691185.1 of Crinia signifera. Taxonomy (NCBI): domain Eukaryota; kingdom Metazoa; phylum Chordata; class Amphibia; order Anura; family Myobatrachidae; genus Crinia; species Crinia signifera. The sequence continues at coordinate 268,193,583 of NC_139219.1, read as the reverse complement.
AAGTTATAGCTCAAGATATATAATTTACATCATCCTCTGTCCGTGTGGATTATACTACTGTATGTAGGCATGTCTACTAGACAACTTAAAGAACGCATGGCCGCATATAGATTAGCCATTAAAGGAGCATTGGAAAACAAGCCTATAGAACAGCCTGTAGCAGTACACTTTAAGGACATGAATCATCCATTATCTTCTTTAAAATATTCAATCAT